>NC_056745.1:1429096805-1429259305 GCF_019279795.1 Protopterus annectens | reverse complement strand
AATGTCATCTGCAAACATCATAGTCCACGGGGACTCCTGTCTGATCTTGTCTGTCAACCTGTCCATCACCATTGCAAATAAGAAAGGGCTCAGAGCTGATCCTTGATGTAACCCCACCTCCACCTTAAATGCATCTGTCACTCCCACCGCAAACCTCACCGCTGTCACACTACCTTCGTACATATCCTGTACCACTCGTACATACTTCTCTGACACTCCTGACTTTCTCATACAATACCACAAGTCCTCTCTAGGCACCCTGTCATATGCTTTCTCTAAGTCTACAAAAACACAATGCAACTCCTTCTGACATTCTCTGTACTTTTCTATCAACACTCTCAGAGCAAACATCGCATCTGTAGTGCTCTTTCCCAGCATGAAACCATACTGCTGATCACTAATCATCACGTCCATTCTTAACCTTGCTTCCACTACTCTTTCCCACAACTTCATGCTGTGACTGATCAATTTAATCCCTCTGTAGTTACTACAGCTCTGCACATCACCCTTATTCTTAAAAATTGGTACCAAAACACTTTTTCTCCATTCCTCAGGCATCCTCTCACTTTCCAAGATTTCATTAAACAATCTGGGATGCACAAGCCAGTGCATTTCTTTGTGCCGGTCCCAAGCCCAGATAAATGGGGACGGTTGTGTCAGGAATGGCATCCGGTGTAAAACTTTGCCAAATCATTTCATGCAGACACCAATAAATATATATATATATATATATATATATATATATATATATATATATATATATATTTACATTAAGCTACAACTAGTCAGCATCAAATAGTCTTCAGATGTATAAATAAATAAATAAATAAATAAAGCTGAGGGATGGCTCTGAAACTTATAGTTATGGCTGCAGACTCTTTTGTGAAAACTGTAACATGTATCATAAAGAAATTCTTCCAGGGGAAACTGCATTCCTGTAGTGCAAAAAGAAGCAGTTATTGTACCTTTTCACAGATTCACTGCAAGAAGGTTGAAAATACTTACAAGTTATTTCTTGATGAATGTTTTGGAGGAATAGTCCACTGGCATTAAATTATTTTTGGGATATACATGGCCTCTTCAGCTTTCAGGATGGATTCCATTATAAACATAAGGCCTCATTCAAAATAAAAGCTGCTAATTACTTTCTCATAAGAAAGCAGAATAGAAAAATACTAGTGGCACTATTCCTGGACTTCTCCAAGCCCTCTAACATGCCACTCCATACTGACCCAGCCTGGTTAACAACAGGAGAAACAGTACTCCAAATTAAGAGTGAACCTGCAAGCTATAATAAAAACTATAGACCAGTAACTTGCCTTCTAATGATGTATAAACTATACACTGGAACTGATGGAGACAGAGTTTATAGTCATTTCGAAGAAAACTCAATCATGGCAGTAGAATAAAAGGGTAATAAAAGAAAGTTATCAGAAAGAAAGGATCATTTCTTGTTAAAGTCATAATGAAGAACTGTAAAAAGGGGAAAAAATCTAAGTATGGCATGGATAGACTACAAAAAAACATTTGACAGTATCCCACATTCATAGATAAAAGAGCGCTTAAAAATGTATAAGATACTCCCTACATTGATAGATTACATTACAGCAACCATGAAACAGTGGCAAACCACCTTGCAGTTAAGCCATGATAAAAGGGCAAATTATTATTTCTAGGATAAAACTCAAATGAGGATATTCCAGGGTGACTGTGTCACCACTGCTCATTTGTCTTTCCCTTAACCTATTAAGCTGTCTACTTAACAGATTAGGTAATGGCTACAGTTTGGCTCCCAGAAAACAACAAAGTGTAAAGAGTTTTCATGTTCTATTTGTAGATGATTTAAAACTGTATAGCTCATCAGATGAGGAACTGAAAGCACAGCTGCAAATAGTCAACACTTTTTCATGTCATTTGGTCTTGATAAATGTGCAAAAGCAACCTGTAAAGCAGGAAAGTTGCAGCACCAAGAACACATCCGTTTGGGACAAGAATGTGATATAAAAGAACTTAAGCAAGAAGGTGTATATAAGTATTTGGGAACTGATGAAGGATCAACAATAAAACATGAACAAATGCAAATAAAACTTAGCAAGGCATATTTTGGAAAACTTCACACTGAAAGCAGCAGTGACATCTAGGAACAAAGTCCAAGCTATAAACCAATTTGCTCTTCCTGTCTTAACTTACAGTTTTGGAGTGACTGACTGGCGCCAAAAGGTGTTAGATAGCTTGGGCAGGAAAACAAAAAGGATGCATCATGCTCAAATTATTTATAAAAATCATTGTATACCAAGACTATATATTCCCAATTCTGAAGTAGGTATGGGACTCCTCGAAATTGATTACATGTACAGATCTGCAGTCATGGGACTGGGTAAATATCTGCTGACCTCACAAGACCAAAACAAAGTGAAAGTTTTGAAACATGATTCTAACATGGCTACCCTGCTTAGTTTAGCAGAAGCCTATCAAAGTCAAGCAGGAATAGAAATCATACCAGAAGTAGATAATAATTAGGCAGCAACTGAATGTGCCAAAAAAAAAAAAAAAAAAAACAAGAGAAAGAATATAAGGTGAAGGATCAGATGAGAAGGCAAGAAATGTGGAAAATGCATAAATATAGCTGCAAGTATAGAAAATTCTTGGGACAACCCCATGTTGATTAGGATCAAATGGAGGAATCGTTAAGGAGAGGTGAATTTAAACCAAAAGACGAAAGGTTAATATTGGCAATCCAAGGCAATTGACAATGTACACATTGGTTTACAAAGACCATTGAACATGTGAGAGAAACAGACAAATGTAGGTTTTGTAAAACAGGACTGGAAACAGTCACGCATCTTGTTGCTGATTGTGATATACTAATGGCAGCAGGACTGTACACTGAAAGGCATAATAATGTGGCAGGACTGTTGCATTAGGGATTATGCAAACATGATAATATTGAAGTAACTGAAAAACAATGGAAACATGAGCAACAAAGTATTATAGAAAAGGATGAAGTTTATATCACATGGGATCACTCATTACAACAGTTCAAAAAATAGATGTGAGAAGAACATATATAGTAGTCAGAGAAAAGAAGACAAAAGTAGCATTGAACATTGAAATTGCTACATCCAATGACTCCAGTGTCTTACGTACAGAGAGACACAAAGTAATAAAATACCAGGATTTGCAGGCAGAAATGAGGGCAGTATAGAAGGATACCCAGACAGTTCCAGTAGTAGTAGGAGCAATGGGTCTTATAAAAAGAATTTACAATCAAACTTAGGTATGTTATCAATACCTGTAACTCCATACGAATTGCAGGAGTCATTACTGGGCACATTGTGGGTGCTGCGAAGAGCACTTCTGGCTAACATCAAAGAGTGAAACAATACAAATTCCGTGAACTTTAATCATACTTTGACTTAGGCATGGGGTCCATTCCTTTCATGGTATTAGAAACCCAAGATTAAAAAGAGACGACCCATAGAATAAAAATGTTCCATAAGCTATGATCAAGGAATATTATCATTTAGTAATTACTGCCAAAAAAATATCCAGATTGTTCAGTCACCTTCACACCCATATATACAATCCTTAGGGTGACACATGAAACCATACTTGGCCCATTTGTTTTCTTTGTTTATGTGACCTCAGTTTGGCAACACACGGTGCGTTGATAATACTGTACTGTTTGCTTTCTTTCACCAGCTTTCACACTTTATTATAAACTATTGTGCAGTGTAGCCTTCAACAACTGCAAAGGTGGTTTTTGTAACACCGCCTGATATTTAACTTTTCCAAAATAATTCCATTCAGTATGAAAACTAGGATGGACAGGACTAATACAACACACATGCAGAATGCAGCTATGAAGGATGTTAATTATCTTCTGCAGCTAGCTCAGAATGCACTTAGAACAAGCCACACTTGTTTCCAGGCATGTATTCTATGTCATGTCCCGATTAGGGAAATACGGCTTTCACATACACTGCTAAATGTATTCATCACTTCTTCTGCTCAAAAGAATTCCTAGATCTTTACTAATACAAACATCCATGCAATGATGCCCCCTCAGTAAAACAAAGCAATTGCCTATGCACTCTGCAAGCTTGACACTTTCCAGATTGCTTACAGAAGCCAGTGTGTATGAGTAACATTGCAACATCATTTCTTTCTATTCTTGGCTAACACTACAAATAAGAATAACCGAGCTACTGCTTAAAAATACTTGCAAGCTCCATCAAGTACTTTGTAATCATCTGTCTGACATATTGACCAAATATTCCATTTTTTGTCACAGGACAGAACACCTGAAGCTCAGCTCAAACATAGGCTGTATTTCATTTCAACTCTGTATGAGAAGTACAATGCATCTTTCAAGATTATATCCTTCCATACCTGCAGAATCATTACTCTTGCCCCCCCCCACCCATTGTGAATGCTGTTGCCTAATCAGGAGTGGCTTTAGGTCAACTGGCGCCCTAGGCAAAAGGGCTCCACGGCGCCCCCCACCACACTAGCTGGTGCCCCCATCCTGGTCTACCTACACCAAATAAATACTGGAAAAGTGCCCCTACCAGAGCGGTGCCCTAGGCGGCCGCCTAGTTGGCCTATGCCTAAGACCGGCTATGTGCCTAATCTTAGCTAAAACTAAGTGCCTCCATTTCTAACAAAAATCAGTTCTGATGCTAGGGTGCCTTCTTTTCAAACTTTTCAGAATGGAAACACTCCCCTCTTTTGGCAGTAGGCTCTCACTTAGGAACGTGCATTACAGTGTTTGATCAGTAGCCTCCAATATATCTTCTTTGATAACATCTCATGACAAATTGACATGCAGTGAGCACAGCTTCTGTCTTATCACACAAAGTCTAGGAAGTCCTTCCCTCTGCCCTGAGTGAATCATACTAACCATGAGAAGCACGTACCTAAACCTCCTAAATGTAAATGTTTCCATAACTATATCGTCCCCAATAGATCATCTCTCCGTTTCTGTCTCCCTCGGAAAAGAGGACATTATAGCTTTATTAAGTACATTAGGTCACCCATTTTAGGACACACCGACAGTTATGGGGAATTTTCTTTTTCGACTTTTCACTCTGCAGATAAACTTTTATTGCATTTTCTTTTGTTGTGTGTGTGTGTGTGTGTGTGTGTGTACACGTTTATCTATATATTTATCTATCTAGCAATCAATATATATATATATATATATATATATATATATATATATATATATATATGGATATATGACCTTACAATGAAACATCATACTCAAAACCTAATGATCAATTCTTAAAACAACCTTAGACAAAAACAAAATTTCCCTGTCTGCGTTGACCTACTATGCGTCAGTGCACTAGAAGTTAATTCGCTCCAGTGCCCACACACACACGACGCACGTGCGCATGCCGTGCACACACACACACACACACACACACACACACACACACACACACACACACACACACACACCTTTTCTTTTTGTATACAGTTTTCATGCACTGTGCTTCAGCAGTTTTAGTCCCAGGATGAGTCTGAAAACACTACATGAGGATAAATGCTGTACCCGTCACCATATTGTAAATGCATACATACACACGTGAAATAAAATTAATGAATAAGTAAACAAACAAATAAATAAATAAATAAAGGACCTGAGAACTTCAGGATGACTATTGCTACTTATTCACAGTGCACAAAAAGGTGTGAGTGGTATTACATTCAGGCACATGACTGGTAAAATATAAAAGGCACTGTTGATGTCCAAGACTCCACATCTTTTCAGGTACTAAAAGTGAGATAAAAGGACACATCTTTTACAAAAGTGAGTGCTCAAATACAGTCATAACTTAAGCACATATTTGTTATTACTTATCCTAATCATTTTCTTTCTGTGGAAAATGATTTCTTACTAAACCAAAATGAGACTCACATTTGCATTATGGTTATTGTAGTAACATGCATCATGACAATTTTAAGCTGACTATACAAAGGAAGGCATAATATTTTTTCTGAGTGTTATTTTATATTGTGTGCTGTATGTAGTCATTTTGTATTGCCTTTTTATTTTCTCCTTTATGACTAATGCCGTTATGTATGCACCTTTCTCATTCTGCTTTCCAAATCAGTTAAATAAAACAGCTTCTGGCACAATGATGTTTACCCAGTAAATGAATGTTAACTGAAAAAGATAAAAGTGAATAATCCTCATAGTTTTGAATATATTAGAACTGAGAGTACTTCATAAAGGGAGTTTCATTTCCTTAATTTCATTTTCTAGAGATTCTGGATGGATGTATTTGAAAACCACAGTTATGTCATGCAACTACATCTATATGGCTTGCTATCGCAATATTGGAGCCCACTGTCTTGAACAACGCAATTCTTTGACCATAATATTGAAGCCCAAAATGCTGAAAAGACCACAATGTCTAAAAATCTTGAATACTGAATCTCCCTATCAGTGTAAAACCATGAACAATTGCTAACACTGGACCTTTAAGGGGTGGTGGGGGGTGCAAATTTAGAAGTTCAACACTGTATTCATCAGCATCTTCATCCTCTGTATTGTGGCCCCAGGGCTGTGTATTTATGCCTTCTGTGAATGCGTTTTCATGATTATAAATCAGCAATTGCAGATGACTCAGTAAGGTGTTAAATGTTAACTAATGTTTTGTCTGTCATGTAAATCACTGCTTCTGTTCTGACTTCCATTTTGAAGATTAAATTTCATCAAATCCGCATATTAACTATCTCATTCTGTAGCCAATAAATTATTCTTATAATGCACTATACCTCAAACCCTAACAAAAATGCCAGCACTGTACTTTCCTCACTGTAAACTAGTATCATGTTTTAAATGTTAGACTCTGTATAAACTTAAAGTACATTTTTAGTCACAGATGCTGGTAATAAAAGCTTATCCACAGGGCAGCAGCTGATGAAAGGGTACCGATGGAAAATGTGTGAGGGGTGTTGACCTTTCTTACACAAAGAGCTTTTTGTCTAGGTCATAGCATCCAGATGGACACACTAATTCACACTAGTCAAGCTTTTTTTTTTCTCTTTTACTTTTCAAGGCTTGAGAGACTCTTGAGAGCAAAATCTCATTTATCATGCTATCATAGTGTTGTCCTCAGGGGCAATGCCACATTTAGACAAAAAAGTCGACCCCAAGGGCAATGCCACATTCAGACAAAAAGGCTAGTAAACACAGCATAAGAGCTACATTGAAAACTACAGAGAATATCTTAGTCAAGTCTGAAATGCATGTAAACATTCTTTTTTTTTCAAATTATCTGAACAGTAGTATGTTTTGCTTCTATTTTCCTTTTTGCACTTTTGACCATAATACGATTATGAACGAACAAAGCATTTTTGTGATAAACACATCAGTATAGAATTCATGACAAATTCTTTATTACTTTCTTGCCTTTTCACATTGAACTAACAGACTCTAGTTAACAGAGGAAGCTTTGACAAACTGCACCCATGAGTTTCCTAACTAGTTGATTATTTTCACTTTTTTATATAATGTTTCTTCACAGACTGTTAGTGTCTCACTGCTTTCATTCCCCTGCCCTTCCCTTTAGCAGTCCTTTAATCCTTTTGATTGTTGACCAAATAAATTCAATAATTTTAAGACAAACTTCACTTAGTGCCTTTTTTGCAAATGCCTTATAAGAAAGCTTGGAAACAGTTAATAGGTGGGAAAAGGCAAAGCTTTAATATTTCTAGCCCAGCATTCTGGGTCTTTCATTTTGTCTACTACACCCAGACACTTGCAGAACCTCATCCAAAAGGATATATCTTTAAATATTTCCCTGTCTCTTGGGTAGCCTGAGTTTACTTAGAAAGTCTGTGAATTCAGGACTCTTCATATTTGTACAGCTGCATGATCCTTAAGCCATCTTTTCACATTTCTTATAGATTATACACTCAACAAGAAGAAAACACACAATACAAAAAGGAGTAACAGAGAAATAATTTAATGTAGCATGTCACATACCACACATTCATTCCTATGTGCATGTTGATAAATACCGCACCCTAATAAAGGAAAGTGTCAGAACAGTTGAAGTAGGTAACAAACTTTGTAAAACTCCATCTCACCTCCCTGCCACAACTAACGCAACTAGCACAGGAGATAATTTCCATACTTTACTCCCTTCCAGGATAACAAAAGATAATAAATAACCTGTAACATCATCTAACCCAAAAGGGCAGCTTTGGACAGGTACAGAGTGGGTCTATATTACCTGAACGAAGTTTTATAACTTCGAATACCATATGATCGACACCATATGGTCAAAGTTATCAAACTTTGAATAATTAAATAAAATAAAAGAATAAACCCTAAACTAAGGGTTGTAGGCAGGGGGTCAAGCCTCCCTGCACCTCCCACATGGGGGGGCTGTGCCCCCCACACTCCCGGCTCTTTAAATATACCACCTTCGAGACTGCAATATAATGCGGTAAAGGGAAGACTTCCCTTTACTGCACTATAGTGTGATCTTGGAGTTGGTATATTTAAAGAGCAGGGGGTATGGGGGTGCAAGGGGGTTTGCCCCCTGCTTTAACCCATTAGGTTAGTTTTTTTTTTCTTTTTTAACTATTCAAAGTTTTATAACTTCAACCATATGGTGTCGATCATATAGTATTCAAAGTTATAAAGCTTTGTTCATATAATATAGACCCGTACAGATTACCCTCCCATCAAAAAAACAAAAACATATGCCCTCAACAAAGCATTAAAGATAACAAATTTTGACATGTATATATGTGCAAAAGCATGATTGGTTACTACTGCCATTTGAGGCGTATATATAAAAGTGAAAGAAAACAAAGGTCTACACCTCGTCATGATAACATTACCATGGCCAGTCAAAATGTTAGAAAACTAACACAAGTGTGCACAGTGATCACAGCACAACAAAATGAAGACAATTGCCAAGTCTGTTTACAATTTTTGAGCAAACTACTATGAGCTTCTGTACTTTTGTTCTCATAAAGAGTAATCACAAGGACTTCCTTAGAAGCAAAACAGGAAGTGATTCTTTGCTCTTCTTAAAATAAAGTTTTGTGAACTAATGTTTGCCATTTAAAGATTCCCAAGACCTTCATCATAAAGGGTAAGTAAAAGTATATTATTGTGTACATAGAACACACTATTTAAAATATGCAAATATAAATATAAACATGGATAATTTAGTTGTTTAACTTCAAATAATACGGTTGGTTGTTCTTAATAAATAGTAAAAACGCTTACTTATTTTGTTTACAAAGAATTCCTGGGCAATATACAAGTATGTTAAAAATATATTTTACTTATCCTTTTGTTGAACAGGTTAGTCCCACTAGGCTAGATGCCTCTTTTTAGGTCAGAACCAAGGTGGTATTTATACTATTAGGGGAAATTTGGCCAGGGCATTGGGGAATTTCCCCAACTTGTCAATGTTGTGAGTGGGATACATTTTGCAGGAACACTTCCTGTTTCCATTCCAGGTGCAGAGGCAGCCTGGAAAAATAGGGAAGCAGAGAGAGAGAGAGAGAGAGAGTGAGAGAAAAACAGAGACACAAAGACACAGAGATAATGGAGTGGTGAGAGAAATGGAGGAGAAATCAAATATTGAGACCGCAGAATGTGTGCAAGGTTCTGAGGAGATGTTTCAAAGAAAGCTATTTGATGGAGATGAGTCAGCAAATGATGGATGCATAATTGCAACTTTCTAATCAGGAGGGTTGCAGGATAATTCACTTAAAGAAATGATGATGCAGAGTGAGACAGAAAATGATGGAGACATTTCTGGAGGGAACATTATGGAGAAAATACAAAAGGAGGATGCAGAAACTACCATGAAGAATACTGGAGAGATGGAAAAGAAACCATATGCAGAGAAAGTAAAAAAAGCAAAAGGGTGGCCTAATGGTTAAGGTGTTTGCCTTACAAACACAAGGTGCAGGGTTTGAGTCTCACAAGGGATAATTGGCTAGGCTTAAAATGGCTCACAAGGGCAGTTAGCTTAGTACTAACCTATGTAACCTAACCTATGTTAAAAAAGAAGTCACAAAATGGTTTCAGGTCAACTATTTATAAGAAACCAACATTCAGTAAAGCATATTTGCACTTTAGAAGATTTTATTCCGTGACTTATAAGAAAAGTCTAATTAGAGGTCAGTTTATCAGACTGGCACAGATAGTTTCTGATAAATCTATATTTAATTATGAAAAAAGCACATTAGTATCTATGTTTCTTTTTGGTCTGGGATTATCCAAGAAATATGATAACAGATATAAGCAACAATATAGCCCCACAATAGGAACATAGATACAGACTGCTCCTAGGTATGGGTTTAGACAAGTCTAATGGAGAAACTGATTCCCCGTATGGACACCGTACTTCTAGCAAGCACTTTGAGAGAGCCATTGTTTTGCAATACAGCACCAGGACTAGATGCATTAAAGCTATTATAAGAAACAACTGGTGTATTTTAAGACAAATCCAATGCTGTATAACAAATTAGGGGAACAACCTACTTCTGTATACAAAATGGTAACAACTTGAAAAAGTTGTTTGAGAATCCCACAGATATCCATACTACTAAAACTATGATAGGTATTAAAAAGTGTGGAGTTTGCAGACAATGTATACATATATTTGAAGAGCCATTTCTACATCTGATGGATGTCCCCAAAATACACTGTATCACTGCAAATGGGCAATTGTGCGACACAAAGAGTGGCATACATAGCAAAATGTTCTGTGTGCCCAGCATTATATGTAGAAAACAAAACAAACAAAAAAGGACGCCAAGGAAAAGGTTATATGAACATTACTATAGGAGTTCAAGGGATTTCACTTTGCTATTTTCGATAAGGTAATTTCGAATATAAGTGGAGGGATATGGGAAAATCACTTGAAATATAAGGAATGCCTGTGGCAACCTAAACTAAATTCTGTTGTTGCCCTAGGACTTAATGAAAATGTAACCATAGTCTCTGTGCTTAAGGTGAGTGTGGCAAAACTGTAAGCACTAATATGGTGTAGAAGTAACAAAGTTTTAACAGACGTATTTTATATTTACTTATTTTATTTGATGTCTTTTAGTTAATTGACATAATAAGAATTAAAAGAAAAACTTTTTTAACATATTTGTATGTCGCTCAGGTATTCTTTGCAAATAAAATGAACAAGCAATTTTACTGTTTATTAAGAACTGGCTGTGTTATATAAAGTTAAACAGCTAGATTATCCACATTTATATTTATATTTGCAATTTTTAAGTATAGTGTTCTATATGCACTTTAATATAGTTTTGTTTAACCTTAATGTTTCATTAGTTATATGGCAATGGTCTTAGGAATCAGAAGTGGTACAGTGTTTCTTTAAATAGCAAACATCAATTCACACAACTTTATTTAAAGGAGTGCAAAGAATCACTTCCTGTTCTGTTTCTGAGGAAGTCCTTTTGTGATTATTTTTTATCAGAATGAAAGGACAAAAGCCTGTAGTAGTGCACTAAAATTTTATTATAACTACATCAGTAAATTGTTTACAGAACTTGACGTTAGCTTGGAGATTTCCTTCATTTTGGTGTCCTGTGTTCACTGTGCACACTTGTGTTGATTATTAGTGTGGTGTGTGTGTGTGTGTGTGTGTGTGTGTGTGTGTGTGTGTGTGTGTGTGTGTGCACTCACTTGTTGTCTCAAAATATTAGAAAAGCCTTCCATCAGATTCAAACGTAGTTATTAATAACATGATCTGTTGAATAACAATGCTAACAAACCTTGCATTGCTGGATAAAAGAAACTCAGGTCAGGGTAACATGGCTGTGAATTGAAGAATGCTCTTAAAATTTGTGAAAACTATATATATATGTGTGTGTGTATATATATATATATATATATATATATATATATATATATATATATATATATATATGTTTACTATCAAAGTGTGGAATGGCAGTTACATGAAACTGGGATGGTCGAATGCATGGTTCCTAGTTTCCGTAACACTGTTCTGTAAATGTTTGCCTCCACCTTAGCAAATGCTAGTGTGAGGCCAAAGTAATGATTGGAGATCGTACTATAGTGGAGATCGGGAAATTTACCCATTTCTTCACTATAGTGCAATCTCAGAGTTTGTATATATAATCTGCCTTGATAACTGAATAAAGATATTGCTGAAAAATGGACCATTAGTGTCACATCGTTTGAATTCAAAACAGAGAATCCCATAGACGATCTTCAAGAGAACTTTGAACTTCCATAGCTTTATATTGGTACTTGCTCAGGTTTTGTGAGCTATCTTTTCCCTTAGACAGATAGTCAAAGGGAAATCAGTGATAGGGTTTATTTATATATATATATATATATATATATATATATATATATATATATATATGTATGTATGTATATATATATATATATATATATATATGTATATATATATATATATATATATATATATATATATATATATATATATATATATATATATATATATATATATATATATATATATATGGTTTGCTATTAAAATGTTGATGGTGGGTTTGGCGAACATGGATAAGACGAACGGCAGTTGCTCAATGCCTGTGTTGCCGAACATTGGGAGAGCGAGAGTACATATCAGCAAATGCAACTGTGCATTTACTGATGTGTACACGAAGTTATGTGGAGATATTGTGGTACAGTGCGAATTGGGAAATGTATGCATTTCCTCACTGTAGTGCAATCTTGGAGTTGGAAAATATAGTTTGTAGGGGGTGTGGGGGGCACAGCCCCCCCACAGGAGGGTGCAGGGAGGTTTGCCTCCCTGCTAAAATGTGAATGTCAGTGTAGGAGTTTAACTTACGTTTGCACCTACACTGACATCCTGTTCAATATTCGACATAAATGTCGAATCTGCTGAATTCGTTCAACAGATTCAGCATTTATGCCCAATTAGTAGTCAGGAATTTGTGTTTTCCGTTCGATGTTACGGATGTTTTTTTTTATTTTGGGTTTTTGATAGTAAACCTATATAAATATATATATATATATATATATATATATATATATATATATATATATATATATATATATATGGGTCTACCTGATAACACCGACATGCCAAAACACCGACAATGAAATAACCGACGCAACAAAACCGAGAGAAACCGAAAGTTCAAAAACACGAAACTTCACATGCCCGACAAACCACAATCCCGACAATCAACAAAACAAATACCTTTCCCAAAAAACACACACACACAACACAAGCACACCAAAAACCTTACAAACCTACACTAAACCTTACATACACAACTATCTATGCACTAACTTTAACCCAAACCCTAACCCTAAGGTCCGTCACTATCGCACACTTACCTTACCCGCACCCTAACCCTAACTCACTTAATACACCCCTAACCCTTAAGTCTGTCACTATTGCACACTTACCTTACCTGCACTCTAACCCTAACTCACTTAATCTGTCCCTAACCCTCAAGTCCATCACTATCGCACATTTACCTTACCCTCACCCTAACCCTAACTCACTTAACCCGCTCCTAACCCTAAGGTCCATCACTATCGCACACTTACCTTACCCACACCCTGACCCTAACGTCCATCCCTATCGCACTCTTACCTTAACATGTCGGTGTTCTCAGCATCGGGATTCTCAACTGTCGGTCTTCTCCATTGTCGATCTTCCTGTGTCGGTGTTCTCGTTGTCGGCATTTAGAACTTTCGGCATTTTCAGGTAGACCTATATATATATATATATATATATATATATATATATAGAAGATGAGTGGGTGAGTGTGTCACAAAGATATGCATGCTTTTATGTTGCAGCATAAGAGCCCCTCACCCCTCCAGCACCCAATATCAAGCATGCTCATAATAGAAAGCCAGAAATGTAATACCAATCTGGATTCTAAAAGAAATGTGGAGAATCAGAAGAAATATTATCTACAGTGAGCATGGTCAGAATTCCACAAATATTCCCAGGGTCACTTCACGCACAACAACAGGCATGAGTAATCATCCCCAACTGAGAATAATGGTAGCGGTCATAAAACTATGACCATTCATTCAGTATGGGAACTTTTTTCTACACCAAATCCTCTGGCTTCCATTAAAGTTAATATTTTGTCTTATCCTAGAAACTGTAATTTACTGATATTCTTTCAACACAACAGGACATTCATTATCCCAGAAATGGGCCTTCCCACCAGAGGGTTGGAAAAATAATGGAGTGTGATAGGCCTTAGCATCTCCATTAACATACAGATGAAATTTAGCAGGATGGGCCACAGAGGCTTTCATCTTTTCTATGTGATATGGATCACTTACAGTTAGGTGCATACAGCATCCAACAATTTTCTGACTAGAATCAATTGTTTAAGAACCGTACTAAAGCATGTCTGTTTTGAAGGGCAAGGCTCTGTGCTGCCTGTAATATTTGTTCATTATCCTTACAGCTGAAAATATATTATATATGAGTGTTGGAGAGAGGAGATTCTTTGAAAAGTGGAATTAGAGAGCAGTAAGTGCTCTTTACAAGAAGTGGTAATTCCAGGATCATCTAGGGCTGTGCAAAAGCCATTACAAACTGAAAGAAGCTGCACTATTGCCTTATGATTTCTCAAGCAAGCCATGTTTACAGGAATTATTATAGCATGTCCAGTTCTTCTGCTTTTCAAATCATTCCACTAGTTTTGCAATACTGGTTGAACAGAACTTCTGTTTAACATTCAGCCTTTTTGAGCTGGCCACTGAGATTCAGCCTCTTTGAGCTAGCCTCTGAAATTCAGCCTTTTTGAGTTGGCCTCCACATGTATGACAGCCGATTCTATCATATAAGACTTTCTAGTCATATCTCTTAAAGTGTCTTTCAGCTCCTGAAACTGAAGATCAGTAATGTCATAGATTCTTTATGATGATCATACAATCCAGGCTGCAGAAACACAGCAAGCAAACCATCAGGGAAGAACAGACTGTATTCAGACCAAATAGAGGATGCTGTGATCAAATCATCACCATCCGTCAGCTAATGGAGGAAACAATCTGGTGTGGACAATGTACAGTTATTATCTTTATCGATGTCAGTTCTGCATTTGACTGTATCCACTGTCCTGCCCCATGGAAGTCACTGGAGACTGTGCTGAAGAAAATTATCAGACTCCTTCAAACATTGTACAATGGTTCATCCAGCCAGGTGCACATTCGAAATGAACTGTCTGAAGAACTTACCATCCAGACTGTGGTACATCAACGGGATGTGGTCTCTCCACTGCTGTTCATCACAGTGGTGGACACCATCATGAGAAGAGTATTTTAGGGCAGGGGTGGAGTCCAGTATAATGAAGCCCATTCTGTGACAGCACCATTTTTGCATACAGTGATGCTGAAGCCACAGATATCCTCTATGGCATTGCCCACATCACCCAATCATATGGCCTACAGATAAATGCAGACAAGACCAAAATGTTGGCAACTGACTGGTCACAAGCCACCATTCACCTTGTGGGAGTTCAGACTGAACAAACTTAAGAATTCACATATCTGGGTTCGCTGTTCCAGAAGAAGGTGGCATCAACAACTGAATCCATAGCAGGACTGGACAAGCCACAGCAACATTTGCCTCTGTCAAGTGGTGTCTGTGGAAGAGAACAAACATCTCTATCACCACCAGGATTTGCCTTTTCCAGGCATTGATCTTGCCAGTTCTTCTTTATGGATTGAAAATGTGGATCCTCCTCAAGCCAGACCTGAACAAGCCTGAGGTCTTTCAAATGCAATGCCTGCACCAGATCTTAAGAATCTCACTTCATGACTGCATTAGAAATGAGAGCATCTGGACCAAATGTGATCAGCAGCCAATGACCAGCGAACAGATCCAGAACAGGTTTGGACATGTGTGAAGGATGGACACCTGCTGCTTGCCATACAGACTATTATGGTGAGAGCACCCTGCGAACTGGAGAGTTCACAGATCTCCACCAAAGACGACGTGGGCTAAACAGGTTGAAGAGGACCTGAGAAGCCAGTGACTTGAACTACAGGAGGCCAGAAATATTGACATGGACAGAACAGGATGGAAAGGCATCATTAAGGAAGTCCAGAATCCAGCGGCACCCACAGCAGCGTACCAACTACTGGGTCAGCCACCAGCTAGGGAGAAAAGAAGAAGGATATCATAGATGTGATACAACTGGCTGGTGAAAGTCCACCAATACCTGGGTATGGTAATGTAAATCTAACAAGGAACAGCTGGTACTAAATTGTCCAGGACATTATTCGCATGTCCTATATGTGTAAATGGGGCAGTAACTATAACTACCATGAGCTTGTTTTTCTCAGATGATGCTCCTTCAAAAAATTAATTGTACCTTGGCTTCTGTAAGCTTGAGTAGTTTATTTCTTGATGAGTGGGAATGAGAATAAAAACATAATGTTGGTCAATAAAAAATAAGCACAGATCCTCTGGCTATGAGGTGACAACACTAACCGCTGCACCACTGTGCTACCCACATATTTAAATATTCCAATTTGCATATACTCATGTACACCTACTGTATTATCTGAGTTATACTGAGGGCATACATGATGTGTTTAAAATAAATCAATATTTTTTTTATTTGAGTTTGTTGTTGTAAAGGCTTGCATCAGACCTTAAGATTATACATGTACCACTATCAAAGTAAAAAGATAACAATGAACAAAAAAAACAGAAACTGTACTTGCACCAGCAACATTTAATAGCATCAGACTAATAATTAAAATGAAGTTATGCTAGAGTGTACTGACCGATCTAAATCTCCCCACACCACTACGTAATATACCTAACCACAACAATTTCAAATCCATGCTTGTCTCCCATTTCTCCTCCAAATGGGAATGTCCTTCACATGCTCCCACCTAAAACTCCCACACTACTAACTCCACACCTAAATCATAATTTCTTTGCCTACTTTAACTTAATTTAGAGATCTTGCTAAGAACACCTTTTCATAAATCTTTTACATGCATGCCTCTGGCCTACCTTACTCATATTCTCAAACTTTCATTATTTGTTTTTCTTATCCATTGTACCCATAATATTGTTTTCCTCTGTAATATTGTTAATTTGTCTCTATTCGTATGTATTTGTATGTCTGTTTGGGGCTTTTCCCCTCGGGTCTCCACTGAAAAAGGGTAATTCTTACCCAGCTGGACCAACCCGGTTAACAAATGCAAATAAATAAATAAATTTAAATACTTGTCTTGGGTGAAGATGGAGGAAAACACACAAATCAGTGGTTTAAATAAAAATCAGAAACTTCTTTTCACACCAAACTTAAACCTTAACAGTTACATTGGCACTGTATCATCCAGCCTTCTAGGTATAACTCAGATAATACAGTAGGTGTACATGATTATATGCAAAATGGAATATTTAAATATGTGGGTAGAACAGTGGTGCAGCAGTTAGTGTTGTCACCTCATAGCCAGAGGATCTGTGGTTCCATTCTCGGCTGGGGTCCATTCTGTGTGGAGTCTGCATGTCCTCCCTATGTTCATGTGGTTTTCTCTGGACACTTCATTTTCCTTCTACTTTTCAAAGATGTGCAGGACGTGAAATGGGCTCTCTAAATTGCCCATAGGTGTATGTGTGGTATAAAAGAATAATCATACCAGGGCTAGCTACCCAGCACTGTGAACATTGGCTTTAGATGATTTCCACTGTAAAGCAGGATTCCAACCCCATGTGGTAAAAATAGGAAAAATGGGTTGTGGATGTATGGGAATATATAAAATAATCTAAACCTAGTAATATTGCCAGTCATGCAGTCAATGGAATATGATCAGTTTTGAAAAAGATTGAGCTGAAAAAAAACTATCAACAGTATCCTACTTGTAGTACAGAACAGGAAAATTGGATTATTTCAATTATTTCACACTTTATGTAACTTTTTTACATTTAAATGTTTACTTGTTTACTTGTAAACAATTGCTAGTATAATACCAAAGTATACACCTGCAATTTTTTCTTTCCTGTGGGATATTTCTCTCTTTTACAAATTGTTGCAATCATGAAGTTAGTACAGATAAGTAGTGGGGGTGTAGGGGCTGCACCATGCCACTTGGGTGTGCAGGGCGTGCTTGCCCCCTGCAAAAACACAGAAAGTATTTTGTTGTTGTTGTTACATTATTGTCATTAAATAGTAGGAACATAACTTTCTCAGAACATCAGTATCAGCATTATTATATTATATTAACACAATATAATAGACTTTTGTTATGGCGCATTGAGAATGTTTTTTTTTTTTTTTTTGGTGAATTTCTGTTTGTTGACTTTGTTACTATTAGATATTATCAAGTATATAAATACAAACATACTGTATAATCCCTGCAATCATCTGTGTCTATCAATTAACAGTAAGAAGTGAGAGAATGAGCCAAAAGTACTAGTCTAGCTAATTAGTGGTCAAGGCAGTAATTTGCTTGAGGTGCAGTTCTTTATTCATGCCCATGAGAATTAAAATCTCAAACATAAAAATAAACTAGACCTGCTTCTTTCTTAAAAATTTGGAGATTTCCTGATTTTATTTGAGATGTAAATGTCTGAATAATACTGTTACACTGCCAGCCCAGCTACTGGGAATTTTGTGAATAATTCTATGTCATTTGTGAATATTGATATGATTTATACAGAAGTGTGTGTAAAGTATTGAGTTACAGTGTAACAACAGCATGCCCTATTAGAATAGAATAGGAATGTACCTGCACTATTGTGACTGTTTACATGTATATGTTTAATAGAAACTGGAACACAGGAGGTTATCTTGAAAAAATTAAGAGAAAATAGTGGAAATTAAATTGTTTTATTATCGCATCATAAAAATTTGTTTCAATGCAGCAAGGATACAGGATGTTTAGAATTATGGTGCCTTCTGCATTGTTTTGTAAGTATTTTATTGTTTTATTTCTCCTAGCAGTTGCAAACATCTGAAGGCTATGCATTTTCACAGAGAGATGCTTTAGCGTGAGAATTAAAATCAGGTGACAAAAAGTGATGTCATTCAAGCTAACCCAGCAGTAATATTTGATGTTAATTTACGAACTCTTTGAGGTGGGGGGGGGGGCATTTTGTATTTGTGTCTTTGACCAGGAAACATGCTGTAAATTTCTAGGGAATAGTAACTCTTTTAGATTCAGATAGGAATATAGTAAAGTATAGCTTAGATGCTTTCTTTATTTATCTGAGACTGTCCTCCAGTGTTGTTTAAGTATTTCCTGTGATTTTGAACTCTGATGTAACCGATTACTTACTGAGTATTGTCTTGTTCTTTTATTATTTATTATTAAATATATTTTAGCCTTTTAATTGTGGCTGGTCTGTTTAGAGATATTTAAGCTTTGCAAGTACTTGCATATGTATTTGGTGACACTGTACAGACCACTCCTAATAGCCTGGTTTGTTTAAACTACCATTTGGATTAATAGTAACATTACACAGTAAGATTGGACACCCTTTGTTAAGGGCCTTAAAGTAGCTGATAAGAGTTGGCTGGTGGCAGCCGGAACTACGTTATAGTTTTGGCAGAAGGGAGCATAGCTAGTAAATCTGTGCCGGCCTTCCCCAGATGTGTGTGTGTGTGTGTTTGTGTATAATCAAATCGCAAAGAGTGTGTGTGTCAGCTACTTGGGACATGAAGCACTGGTTGGACAGAGAGGATACTGGAGATCTTGGTTTGGCCACTCAGCTGAGATCTCAACCCTATAGCTATGCCTGTGGGGAGTTTTATTGGGGATCTGGAGAAAGAGGGAGAAACCAGCCCCAGACTGACTGTGGTCTCTGTGTACTCTTAAGGGAAATTGCAGTTTGCTGTGTGTGTACTTGTCATCCTCCCAGTGTATATGTTCTCCACTGTTGCCAGTGGTGAGGATTGAGGCTCATTAATTACTGGGCCAGTGCAGGGGTGTCACAAATACAAACAAGAGTTTTAAGATCAGAATTGTTCTTTCCTCGTTCATATGCTACAGCTATGGTATATGGTAACACATTCCTGACATTTCTAGAATGGTGCAAAAAGTGGTCTTCCCTATGTAGCCTAAACTACAGAATCAGACTAAATCATAAATCACATGGTCAGTGTGGCAGGTATGCCCAGACCTAGTCAAAAATATTTTTCTACTAACAGTATTGTCTTTGTCCATAAGGACATAAAGGCATAGTGATCAGGACACACAGAGATGGTTGAATAGTTCACCCATATCTGGATCATTTTCAAAATTCTCCAAATGATGTTGCAAATTGTTAGAATTTTAGATCATACTCAGAGAAGATGATGCAGTGGATGTCTTGCTGCAGAATCTGAATTTTCTTCCATGTTAAAGATAATATCATCTCCATCTCTTGAGTGTATCTGTTTACAAAAACACATCTCTCTTAAATCTCCTCTATGCCAACATATGGTAAGCTGTTTTTTTCCTCTGAGAAGATTGTTTCTGTTCTTACCTGCTACTCTATCGTATGTAATTTGTAAAACATTTGAGTTGTATCTTCTGAATAGCAAAGCACTTTTCATTACAGCAAATTGTTTTGACCTGTTGGTACTCAACAGGGGGAGATATTTAATTAGATGCTCACACGGTAACCTGACAAATGTCAGTAAGGTTTACCCACTGAACATTTTCTATAGAGTCAGGGATCTGGGGTTCCCTCAAAGACATACAAAAGTATGTCTACTCAATGTTATTATGCTGGGTATTAGCTCTAAAGTCAAACCCCTTATAATTTTATTATAGCCTAATCAACGTTTTTAGAAATCTGATTTATGCCCCTTTCATATGAAAAAGAGGTAATGTTGGTGTTGTATTTATAAACAGCCAAATTGTGTATATAGTAATTATATATATATATATATATATATATATATATATATATATATATATATATATATATATATATATATGCTTCCTAGGTAGACTAAACAAGGATATCCCTTGCATTCCTCAGGATGAGGGATTCACCCTTTTTAATGAAGCACTGCTTGATTGCTCTGTGGTAACCACTGTGGATATTAGATTATCAGATTTTATGGACATAATTCTACAAAATAATTTTACTTATCTTGTAGGAGAGAGTATTACAGTCATATCAAGGGAGCGGAATGCACCTCAATTTATGCTAATATGGTTTTAAATAGTTGTGAATCTAAATGTATTATAAGCTGTACGTTTTTATTGGTGAATGTATTTTTATTGATTCTGATGAAGTCTATGGTGCAGTAGACGAAAGCACTAAATCTTATGGAGTTTTGGATGTGAATAAAATACTGTTTTTTCAATATACATTGAGTGGACTGCTGTGGCTTTTGAAGTGCTTGGGAATCCTGTGCCTGGTGTTTTCCCTGTTACTTGTTATTACTTATTATTTGCAAGCTGTAATTTTAGAACTAGCTGGATGTTTTATTTAAGATTTTTAGATGACACATGTATTTTATGGAATGATCAGGATCAAAAATATCAAGCTTTTGTAGATTATTTACAGCATTCCACAAGCTTTTTTGCAGTTTACACATTCATTTAATTCTGACAAAATGAACTATTTGGATGTAACAATTTATAAAAATGAAGGGAGTTTTTCATCTTATATATACAGAAAGCCAGGGTTATATTAGCAAATCGAAATGCCACTTACCCAAACACCTAATGATCGACACAATCATGTACTACAAAAACTATGAATGGCTGCAAATTTATTTCCAGAGGAAAAAAATTGCTTAGCCATAGTCAGGAACTTGCCCTTTTCTGCACTGCAGAACGATCTTGGAGTTGGTATATTTAGTTAGGGGGGTGTGGAAGGCACAGTCCCTCACCTTCATAGGGTTTGACAGTTTATTTGGGTTTTGGTTGGCCAAGCTGTTTTTTTCCCTGTGAAAAAAATTCTCTTACATGGCCATTAGTAGTTTTTGTAGTTCGATGATTATGTATTGATTGTTAGTGTTTGGTTAAGTGATATTTTGATTTGCTAATATAGACTCCAGAAAGCCTATTTTTTGAATTCATACTTGCACTAAAACAACTGTCATCATCCCATGCGCTAAAAAAAAATTATTAGCTAAGGGTCAAATGATAAGAATGCCAGGGATAGTCTAAAATAAACAGTCGTTGCTTGGAAGAAAGAGATAAGTTATTGGAGAAGTTTAAGGACAGAGGTTATCCAGAAGTATTGTTGAGTGACTGAAGAAGTTACCAAGAACTGGGGAAACAAATATGTTCCCCTTTTGGGAAAATGGCTATGTTAAATAGACATAAACAACATGATATAGGGCCAGATTCAGTCAAGTGATAGTCTGTCCTGATACCAAAAGACCTGCTCTCTATGCAAGTGACTTATTTGATGTAAGGTCTCTCTATAAACAGGTTTACACCAGAGCCAGAGTCCAAGACACCTCACTTACACTGACAGCAAGACTTTTGGAATCGGGGCCATAGTAACATGAATGCGATGTTAGTTCAGAATAACAGATTTGAGAGATCATTAGTATTATCGAATAATACTAACTCATTATACATTAAGGAGATTATAAAGACAAATTAGAACATATTTAAATGTACAGAAGACATGGTCAGTTTGCTAGGTGACAATCAATATGTTAGAAGAGTTTATTGAACCATAAATGTATTTTTGAGAAAAGTAAGGTCAGAGCAATAGACAGACACAATATAGAAAAGGTACAAGAAAATGTGGAAGATGCAAACACTTTTACACATTTTGGAAGGTGAAAGTATTAACTTACAGAATAAACTTTACCCTTAAATAAGACTTCAGGAGAGTAACTGCATCTGTTGGTTTCATGTATATAGCAAAATGCTCAGGTTGTTCATCCTTCTTTATTGGCAGAAAGGGTATTAAGGAAAAAGATTTATAAACGCTGTTATGACACCAATAAGGAAAATAAAAATAATGCATTATATAGACATTTTTTGGTTTGCCCTGTTTTTTCAAAATTCTTGAAAAAGTCCCAAGAGAACGAACAGGTGGATACTGGGAATCTAAAATACAATTCAGGGAGTTGATATGGCAGTTGAGATTGAACGCCATGTCTCCCCTTGTATAAATGACAACATTAGTATTTCTTCTGTGTTAAAATTGCTACCTGCTAAACATTGACTGGAAATTAAGGTTTTATTACTTTTATACATGTCATTTTTCTTTTATTTCTTCTTTTAATGTCCTAATATGTTTGAGTGTATAATGAAATGTTATATGTATTAAGTGGTACGGTAGGAGGAAGTCATGTGACTAATTTGTTATTCAAATGAGGGTGGAATGAAAGTTTGGTTAGTTCTGATGAAGTCCTTTTTGCTGAAAAACTGTTGATGAAAGTGCTCAATTATTTTGGCTATCAAATATTATATTTATTATATTTAACTCCTTGTGGTCTTTATTGTCTGTGTGATATCTGAACAGTGCACATAACTGATTCAAGAATTAGAAAAATCAGACAATACCAAGTCTTTTTTTAAACAACAGTAAGTCTTGACATGATGGGAAATTCCACTGTAAACATATATGTAAAGTAACACTCTATTATTATCATTATTAATCTAGAGAAACAACAATGCACAATTTGATTTCCTAACCCAGACTTTCAGTTCCAAAATGATAGTAGTAAAACTCAACTATCTCTTCAGTATGAAGGAAAACCCCATCTGAAAACATCATATACTTTTATGGAATACACCAAAATACCAAATAATGAATAATGCCTACTCATCTGTCCATCAGTTACTGAGAAGGATTCCATATGCCAGAGTATAGGTGACAATGAAAAGTCATTGAAGAGACCACAGACAGTGTTGAAGACAAGAGACCACAGATAGAAACAATGATACATAGTAATGAAATGCGTAACAAATGCAGGCAGCAGTAGCTAACCCATCTGTTAACTTTATACAATGTTGACCTTCTCTAATGGTAGTCCCATTCATAATGTGTAAGAGCAAGCCAAAACAATGAAATTTCAATTCACAATAAATTTCAGGTGCCCTGGGACAAATGATCCACTGCAAATTCAAAGAATGTCAGAGCCAATAACCATATAAGCTTCATGTACATTTAAACATTTCATAGATAAGAAAAAATGTTGACAGCAAAATGACAGTTGTCATCCATCAGTTGTTCATGTCAATAACAAAACTAGGAAAGGCAGTCAGACAATCTACAAATGATTCATAGTAACATTTCATTGAATTAAGGAAAACATGTATCAGACTCGTGCAGGATGGAGATAAACAAGGCTATAAAAACAGAAGACAAGCAAACCCAAACAACAACAGAGCAGCATCACTGCAGACATTGTAATAATGGAGAGAGAGAGACAGTAGGATGAGTGGACACTGGGCAGCTAAGAATAAAACTTCTAACTATGGATGGATAAAAAGAAAAAATGAAGTTAAAGGTGCATAAAATTAAATTAAATTAAGATGTGCAGAGTGGTGTAAAGAGACAACTAACTATTTTGTAAACAGAAACAAAGATCTTGGTATAGCAGACTTGTGATGCACTGATGGTGTTACTGTGGCACAAGTATACCTCACTACTACCAATGGAAGAAGCCCATGCCATACACACACACTCGCAGACAGACAAACACACAGATAGAAAAACAGAGACAAAGACAGACCACACCCACAGACAGACAGAGACATAGATAGAAGAACAGACAGACAGAATGACAAACACCCACAGACCGATACACAGACAGAAAAACAGACAAAAGACAGACACATAGGCAGACACCCACAGACCGATACACAGACAGAAAAACAGACAAAAGACAGACACATAGGCAGACACACACAGACACACACACACAGACAGTCACAGGGATAGAAAAAACAGACACACACCCACACCCATAGACATACATACAGACACACAGAAAGACAAACAGACACACACACACAGACAGAAAAAAGACAGACAGAAAAACAGACACACTGAGAGAAAGACAGATACACACCCATAGAGAGACACAGAGATTGAAAAACAGACAGAAAGACACCCACCCACAGGCAGACAGACAATGAGATAGAAAAACAGACAGAAAGACAAGCACACACACACACACACAGAAAAACAGACAGACATGGACACACACAGATACATATAGAAAAACAGACAGAAAGACAGGCACACACCCACAGGCAGACACAGAGACAGAAAAATAGACAGAAAAACAGACACACACAGATAGAAAAACTGACAGACAGAAAGACAGACACACACCCACAAACAGATAAACAGAGATAGAAAAACAGACAGACAAAAAGACAGGCACACTCACAGACACACACACAGATAGAAAAAGAAAAATAGACAGTCACACACACACACACACACACACACACACACACACACACACACACACACACACACACACACACACACATGCAGATAGACACAGATAGAAAAACAGACAGAAAGACAGACACACACAGGCAGAAAGACAGATACACACGCACAGAAGGCATACACACAGAAAAACAGACAGACACGCACACACACAGTTTCTAAGGGGAGTTAATATCTCACATGTATTAATACTCCTTTTCCTGTTTTGCAGTATAACTGCCACCAGTTAAAACTTCTCTAGCACTAAAGGAACATGAGAAAACTGTTAAATATTGGTATGGTTGAAAAAGATTCAGCAAAGGTATAAGCCATTGGTTGATTTCACCACTGATCAATACACATTCTTTTGACCTGGAGTGGGAATTTGGCATAATGGTTAAGGCATTTACCTTATAAGCACAAACTGCAGGGTTTGATTCTGACATGCAGTAATTGGCTAGGCTTAAAGTAGCTCACAAGAGCAGTTAACGTAGTTCTAATCTATGAACAGATGGAATAATTCTTATCAGGACATCCATTCAGCCTACTGAGATCTACTTGAGTCAATAAAAATACAACCAAACACCATGTTCTTGGGTGACTTTAATTACCCATCCATTGACTGGGTAAATTATATGTGTTCTAACTCACTTGCCCAAAGGTTCCTGGATTTTGTTAACTCCAATGCCCTGGACCAGCTGGTTGACATACTCACAAGGGGCTCAAACATCCTGGATCTGGTGCTCACCAACATGGGGACCACTACACCATCCCCCAGTGTGTGGCCAACTCTGGTGAGGCCCCTCCCCTTTAGCAACAACTAGACTAAAAAAACTTCTCCAAGGTCAATTACAACCTCTTAGGTGACAGCATAAATAGCTTCATAGCCCATCTCTCCAGTGATGGAACAGACATCTCTGCTGAATTATACACCAATGTTTTATATGAGCATCTGTGCAACTGTATTAACTCTGCCGTACCTGATAGAACCAAAGCAAGACCTTCAAGAAAAAAAACAAACCTGCCTGGGGACAACTGACACTCATTCCCTCCAGTACAGCTCTTTTGAGTGTGTACCTTTAACTCCCAGTGGGTGTGGCTTTAGCCTTTAAAAAATGAACCTATCACCTTACAGTTCTAACAAATACTAATTAACAGAGGTCATATATCAATACAGTTGTGTTTGCCATCATGTATGCTTCAAGATAAAATATTCTGATACCTTGTATGTAGCATGGTTTGGGAGTTATTAATGCAAATATGAACAGGCAATATTTGACTCCTAGAGGCGCAGTAGGATGTAACTGCAGAAACGCCCGGAGACGTCACTCGGGTGTAATGCTATACAATAGCAGAAAGAAATTGCTGTGTAAGAGTAGAAAGGAACGGTCTCAAAACTTTAAATCTCCCTCCTCAACAAGCAAATAAGACTCTTAGTGAAGTCCTCCAACGCTAACTATGAATCCAGATTAGCTTCCCTAACTAAGGATAACTACAAGGCGTTCTTTAGTTACATCTGTAACCTCAAAGGTAAGACTCAGATTTGCACTGAACTCATAGTTAATGGTACTACATATACAGCACCTGTGGCTCTAGCAAACCTGCTGGCTGACAGGTTCAGTGAAAACTTCATTTCCCTGTCCCCGCCACATATACCGCAAAGCATCTCTAACACCTGTACACCATCTAGTATCTTTGAGGAGCAGGTCTTAAATGGCCTCCCAAGGCCAAAAACACAGCCTATTTGGGGCCAGACAACATCCGATCCTGTGTTCTACATGGGTTGAAACAGGAATTAGCATCACCATCAGGCATGCTTTTCAATCACAACCTAAGCACTGGTGTCATCCCAGCAGAATGGAAAACAGCTAATGTCATCCCTTTGCACAAAGGGGGTGCATCCAAGGACACCGGAAACTATAGACTCATTAGCTTGACCAGCCTTATCTGCAAGGCTGTGGAACGAATCATCATGAACCTTATTAACAAAGCTATAGGAAATCTTCAAACACTCAATCCCACCCAGTTTGGGTTTGGCAAGGGGAGATCATGCTTGTTAAACTTGGTATACTTCTTCAAGACAGTCACCAAAGCCCTAGAGGAGGGCAAATCTGTGCATACAGCCTGCCTGGGCTTAGCCAAGGCCTTTGACACAATCCTCTACTCAGGCATCATTGATGAACTTGCCCAGCTGGGTATCAACCCATGTATTGTCCACTGGGGTGCAAAGTGGCTCACTGATAGAACTCATACAGTCAAAAAAGGGGACTCCACCTCCTCCAGCAGTCCTGTAACCAGTTGTGTTCCACAGTGATCGGTTCTGTGACCCCCTACTGTTCAGAATCTACTTCTGTAAACTACAGGCTAAAACTAAAGGACTGTGGCTGACAAAGTTTGCTGATGACTGCAAACTGGGAGCGATCATTGAAACCCCTAGTGATGTCAACATCCTTCAAGAAGTTCTTACACAGACTAATGACTGGTGCTGAAGTCATGGTCTTAAACTTAATGCAACAAATGCATTATTATCCCCTTCAGCAAGGGTGATGTTCCTGCAAACTACCACATCAATAGCAATACCATAAGCACACAGTCAGTGGTGAGAGATCTGGGCACACAAGTCAGCAGCAACCTTAAATTTGATCACAGTGTCTCCACAATGGTAAGAAGGGCATTTTTTTATTGCTCATTTCATAAGCAAGGGCTTTGTCTGAAGAAAAAAGAGGTTATAACCCCACTGTACTCTTTCTTCATCAGGCCAATAATAGAGTACAGCCTTTCCAAACACCTGGAACAATTGGAGAGACCATAAGGGTTACTTAGAAAGAAAATTCAGGGTCTTCAAGATCTGTCTTATGTAGACAGACTGAAATCATTGTCCCTTTACTCTGTGTTGTACAGCCTGCTCAGAGGTGACCTGTGCCTTGCATATAGAGCAATCTCTGACACTGCTTTAATGGAAATGCGGCAGATTCACAAGTCAAATGGCACATGAATCACTTGCACAAAGGACCTTTACCTGCTATGTGACAGCAACAGAACTTGCTGGAGAGTCAGATTTGTCTCACAAAGATTACCCCACCTTTGGAACAAGCTTCCTATTCATGTTAAACAAATTCCCTTGTTGGACCTATTTAAGCATAATTTGGATGATTGGATGGCTAACCAGAAATTCACCCAGGGGTTCCATATGTGTCACTCTTGGACAGGACCAGTAGGTGCTGATTTTCATGTCTGCTTGAACCAGACACCCTTGGGAACATGGGTTGAATTTGGCTAGGCTTGTAAGGGCTCTGGGGCCATTAGCCTCGTAACCTCCTATGATCCTATGAAGTAGCATTTCAAGTAGCATTAAGGCCATATTTGAGAAGCCAGTTTCACTCCTTAAAGTTCTGATACAGTTTTACTGAAAACAATTGCTTATTCTTCACAGCTCACATTTATGTTGCACAATGCACTATGTGCTAGAAGTTTTTTAAACATTTGTTCATAAAATAATCACATCTGCATTAGCTTAATATCACATCAATACATTTACAAAAAAAACTCTAGACAAGCAAATTTAATCATAAGGGTTTTTAACTTCTAACTACAGAGGTGATGTTGAATTTATATTTTATATTCACTACAGAAAAGACATGCCCCAGGATTCATGAAGCTTGTGCCATGTGCCGGAGTAGCGTCGGCAATCTAGCACCAAATATGGCCGTCGAGCGATTCAGGTAAGAGTTGTTTCCACATGCACTACCAGTGTACTCCAGAGCTGCGCAGCTCCCGGTGCATGTATGCTAATTACCCCATGCTCAGCAGTGTAGCATGCAAATGAAGGTATATAGCGATTCATGAAGTGGTGCAGGTGTAGGGTAAGCATGTAGAAATGTAAACCAAAAAAAAAAAAAACGGTTTACATTTTGTCAAACATAAAATTGGAGCCATGAAAGCGGACCAAACTTACGTATTATAATGTTAATATATGCCAATGGCTAAATATATAGCCAATGGCATAAAACAACATGCACAACATATAAAAAATAAGGTTTAATTTCATGGCCACACCAACGCAAAGTAAAACTGCAGTGCATCGGTGTGCAAACGGGATCATAAGGAAAATATATTTAGATGTCATAAAACTGTAATGTAACACAATTCATGATATCGCCATAATAGTCAATGGCACACATGCTACACCACAACCATTGCACAAGGGTTGCTAAGGGTCTGTGACAGTGTTCCATGCGGTAACTAGGAATTATCACTCAATGCCATGCAAATGAGTCAATTAATACTGAATTGCAAATGCCCCGCCAGCGTAAGGATGTACCACACGGTGTAGCATTACAACACCGAGGAGAGGCCTGGAGGTAAACATGACATCAAGAGAGGGGTGCGCCACCATAGCTGTAAGCACATTGGATCATTGCTAGTCCGTGTTGCGTGTTGAGCCAGAAGTAACAGTGGGGAACCCATCCCAGTGGACACAAAGGTATGTGTAAGCTTGAGAATACAAGCCACAGGTACCTTCCAAAGGCCAACTGGGGATATCATGGGGATCTCACAGGCATCAGCATCCAGGGTACTCCACCAGTTCCTGGATGCCATGTTACCACATGCCAATGAGCACATATACTTTCCCTGAATGCAGGAGGAGTTGGTCAGCAATATGCGTCTCTTCCACTGTGTGGTGGACTACCCGGAGGTACTGGGTGCAATAAACTGCATGCACATACACATAAAGTCACCACCCGGTGAGCAGGGTAGGCGCTACATAAACCACAAGGGATTCCCCTCCATCAACTGCCAGGTCATGTGCAATGCCCAGGGCATTATCATGGATGTTTGTGCTGGCAGTCCTGGAAGCTATCACGACTCCCACATCTGGCATGCCTCACAGCTGTATCAGGTATTTGCCAGGGGGGACATCCCATATGGCCACCTGGTGGGGGATGCTGGCTATGCACTGGAACCGTGGATGATGACTCTCATCAGAAATGCACACACAGCCATGCAAGAATGCATAATGAGGCACACGCAGAAACCAGAATCATCATAGAGCACGTTTGGGATGTTGAAATCACGGTTCCATTGCTTGGACATATCTGGTGGAGCCTTGCAGTACTCTCCAGGAACGTGTGCCCACATCTTCATAGTATGTGCCATGCTACACAATATGATCCTGCGGAAACAGCTGCAGCAGAGACAGAATGGTGAAGGCCCTCACAGCCCACCACAATTGCCAAGGGACCCACAGGCACAGGGCGACTCAGACCACGAACACCCTGTGCTAGCCCCAGTAGGCAGACAGAGGCATGCCCAGTATGCCCATGCCTTGGCAAAGAAGGAACGTATAGCACACACACTGACAGTGTAGTCACTCAGGGACTGACACCCTTCTCCACCTGCACACACAGCAAACATGGATGGCACACACACACACACACACACACACACATGACCACCTGTAAATTGTCATGTATCGGTGGTCTACTGTGTGCATCCTACATAGGTAGCCCTCAACTATTGTACACACAACTGCCATTGGCACAAGGTAAGTCAATACCTGAACAGTAAATTAAGCTATCAGCATGTGTCCATACTGTATGTACAGGTTCATAGATACATAGGAAGGTACATGCCCAACCACCAAGGCCACTCATAAGCATAGGCAAAACGTGTCTGCTGTCGCCACCCTGTCGATCAACTAACGGTCCCTGTGTGGAGCAAAGCCACTTGCGGGATCCCTGGGGTGTAGCTACTGTTCACCACCCACTCTGCAAGGATTCCCCGGAGTGTCAGTGAGGGGTTTTGCATAATGTAATCAGGGATGTAGTTCCAAAAAATGGGGAGTATCCCTGACAGGAATCTTCACAGATGTGTACATGTTACATAGTATACCTTAAACACAGCTTGCATATATAGGTAGTTCTCCACAGTATAATAAACATGTGGAACACACAACTGCTGAAATGTGCGTTAATCACCCTTGCACTACCAGTGCCTGCTCTGAGAGGTAAGATATCACTGCCAGGATTAGAACACGCAACCATGTACACATTCATCACAATAATATACCACTAAGCTACCAGGACAAACCGGCATGTACACAATGAAAGATGTATGTTTTATATATATATATATATATATATATATATATATATATATATATATATATATACATACATATATATATACACACACACATATATATATATATATATATATATATATATATATATATAGAGAGAGAGAGAGAGAGAGAGAGATATGTCGAATGTCGATATATGGGGATATACATATATATGTAGATATATAGACAGGTTAACAACATCTACATAACCATGGAGGTACATATAAATGGGATACCTACCACATACCGACTGCTTTACATACTGACACGCATAATCCCGAGGCTTAAGGTCCGAAAGAACACAGTACCGAAACACCAGATGCATGAGGTGTAATCTCACAATGTTAATGGACAGTTAGTCAGTGCTTCTGGTGTTGCGGTTTGGGTAGGTTACTGTGTGTACATGTGTTTCTTAGGGCTGTAGTGTGTGTAAGTGTGTGTTCTGTTTGTGGTCTGTGTTCTTGGGGGACTGTAATGTGTGGTTGTGGGTTAGGTTTGTGCGTCTGTTTGCACGACCTAGGATGTAGAATATTAATGTAGGGGGTGGTGTGGGGGGCAGACACCTACATGGGGGGTGTAGGGGGGCTTGGCCACCTGCTCATACGTAGTGTAGGATGGTTTGTTTGGATGTGTTGGGTAGCAGTGTGTGTCTGTGTGTGCATGTGTGTGTTCCATGTTCGTGTTACCTTCGCGAGTTACTGTCGATGTCGGTAATGTGGGGTATGGGAGTCTGGTCCCAGTACTGTGTGCATCGGAACACTGTGGTTTCAGGATTTCGTAGGTCTCCTGTATACAGTGGTTGAAGTGTTCACATATGTGTATAACATAGACCATAGCAATCACACATTCCGCCACTACCAACCTTTATGAACAAAGGATATGGAGAGTATATGCCTATACACCATTACAAATATGTGCTATGGACATGAGCCAATGATAATGTAACCACCTGTCCCACTTTGCGAGGGACACTCCCTCTTTGGGCGGTTGTGTCCTGACCAAATATATTAAAAGTAGCAAATGTCCTGGAATTGTAGGACATAATTATGTCCCATATGTACTGTAATAGTTGCATACAATAGTTATTTCTGTATCTAAAATACCTACATGGTACAGGAAACAGGATAAGCAACTAAACTGCTACAAGAATAAGCTTATAATTAGGCAAGAAAGGAAAGTTCTATCCCTTGTACTGACTGTGGGTTTGTGTCGGCCTGTAAAATCTGATGTGTGTCCTGAAAAGGACCCACTATGGCCATATGAAAAGGTGGCAACCCTAGCCAAAGAGGGTCAGTCACCAACACAACTACGATGACTGCAAATACCTATGACAGAAATACACAGCTATCATGTAGCAACACATTATTACATTCAGATGTATTACCGAAGGGATTCAAGGACTAACATCACCTGCATGCTATACAGGAACCACATAACAGTGCCTTAATGAATCAGCCTGCAATTACCATAGTATTAGTCCCCAAAAGGATAGGTGTTCAAATAGGGAAGGAACCCTCACTCACATAGAGATTATGTATAAAAGCATTTCCTACACACCTGCATCTGCTAAGCACACCCACCATCACCCCCACACCCAAACATATTACAATACAAACTGTAATAACATCACAAATCATTCACACACTGTACGACATCTGCAGAAGCCTTAACATACCTTGTCAGAGACACACTAACATGGCCCTATGTGAAATAGCTGCTGTTATACAATGGAGCTGCTGATGTAATAGGGTTTGTTTGCACTAATCCCGTTTCAGAGGGTTGTGCTTACACCGAGATGTGTTAGCAATTAGTGACTAACAGCACAGTATGCTACACTTGTACACCAAATAAAGGATGTCTGGTGAGCACACTGTACACCACATAACAGTTCATGCATAGCCATACAGCCTTGAGCTGGCCAAGCATCCTTGCCAGACTTAAACATCTACAGAAGTATCAGGTACAAACAAACCCTGCATAAGTAGCACTGTTCTGAAATATAATAGCTGTACTCACATGTAGAACTAAATCATCTAGCCATTACACACAGTCCACGGGAGTCGTGAAGCTAATATATCTCTGTGCCTCCATATAGCTGTTGAAATGTATCACAATAACACATCTAGGCCGTCTCCCTCAAAAGTAAGGCAAAAGGACAATGCCAAAAAGGAGTACTCACTTATACACCACTGTTGCCATGGTATCGGCTAATGGAGTAGCTGCACAGCTGATGTGCATTCAGTTAACTACTTTGAAACAGCAATTGGTGGACAGGATACCACATGTTACCGATATGTAACTAGAAAAGGATGTGTCATCACACATTCAAACCATCCGTATATACCTATGGAATGTTACAAAGAACACTGAAACACAAACCGAAAAGGATTGAATCAACAGTTTACGATACCTCGGGTTACTAATATGGTATGTAGAACAGTCAGTATGTCTGTGTATGTAGTACTATTCTGTAGTATTTAAAGTGCATGCAATCCATATAGTGGAAACAGTTATCTTGTAGTGATGTATTGTTGAGCATAGTAATGCTTGTAGTATTTGTGTGTACTGCTGTAGGTCACAAGGCAAACACCACATACACCACAAGGGATGCTATATAAGGGCTTTGAACAGAAATACTCCTCACCAGCCGACGCCAGTGGCAGGGCTGGTCCAACAAGTATGTGCTATAACAGGGGATAGTATATGTTGATATATTGTAACTGTAGCCATATGTATGGGTGTATTACAGAGAATAACATGTGGAAGGTTGGGCCACTGTGCAAGTATGTTTTGCATTGTGGGATATTGTGCCAATAACTGTATAATGTACAGTATTGTAGGCAGATATGTATTACAAGCTACATAGCATTACTGTAATGTTAAGCAAACATTAGTTATGTCAACTGGCATTTACAATACACAATAACAGGATACATATGTCTTTTAGTGAGCTGACAGTTTATCAGCATGATAGCAAAGTAAAATGGAAGAGCTATTTAACTATCCATGCACATAAGACATGTAATATGTGCAAAGGTAAGTACTAGGCTGTCTTACCAAGGGTATCTGTAAGCCTAGCTAGCGTGTGTTGGCTTACGCCACCCCCATAGGTTGGCTCCCTGTGCTTCTGAATGGCAAAGCCAATAGTTCCCTGTGCCTCTGTCCAGCACGGCCACTGCAGTGATCCCCGGGGTACATGCCTGTCTCCCATCCACACATCAAGGTTTCCCTTGAAGAGTGCTCATGAGGGGCCCTGCCTGATGTACATTGGAATCACATTCCAAAGCATAGGGAGTGTCTGGGTCAGGAATCTGTCCAGCACATCCTACTTATTGCTGTGGTTAGGTGTATATCCCTAGAGCATGTGGCTCTCAGGGGCTTCTGTTTAGGTGGAGCATATCCAGCAATACAGGGTTGGACATGGGCCTTGTATGTCAAGCAGAAATAACCTGTGAGTATGCGGTATGCAACTGAGTACAGCTGGAGTTTTATAGGTTGGGCTGCATAGGTCATCTGTCTGAGGTCAGTAATCCTCTTGGTTTGGTAATGGTGTGGTCTTCCAAGCTGTTGCAGTTGTCTTGTATGGTATATCCCAAATGGGGTGTTGTATCCTTTAATGGGTCTAATATGACATGTGTAGAGTCACAATGGCCCCTCTGATCTGGATGCAAACCCATTAGAGATTAGGGGGGCCATGTAGAAGGATATTCTAACCACCTTGTCATTATGGGTATCGAAGGAGAGATTGCTGTCTACTGGGGTTTCCGGATCCCGTATTACCTTTCCTGTATGTAGGGGACTAGCACCTATGTGATAGTCTGCGGGTAATTAGTTATATCCAAAGGGGATGACTATGCACTTTTAGGCATTCAGCTTGACGCCATGATATTAACACCAGGTATCCATCTCAGTGCAACCCTTCCAGAGGGTGTCTGTAAAAGCTGGGGAAAGAATTATGTCTCCTAGTTTGCAGTTGTCTGCAAACCTTTTCAGCCAAAGTCCTCCTGTGCTTGTCTGTACATCAGAGAAGTATATACCGAACTTGAGGGGTCCTAGGACTGAGCCCTGGGGGATGCCAGTTGTAACTGGTATACAGTCGGACCTAGGGTATGCAACTCCCACTGTGTGGGTTCTGTCTAGGAGCCACTTTGCAAACCATCACATGACGTAGGGGTTAATGTTCAGACAGATGGGTATGTTGATAATACCAGAAGGAGGAATGGTGTTGAAAGCCTATGAGAGATCTAGGTAGGCTGTGTGGACCTCCTTACCCTCATCTAATGCCTTGGTAACTGTCTCTAAGAAGTCCACCAGGTTTAGGAGGAATGGTCCAGCCTTAACAATGCCAAACAGGGAGAGGTCAAAGGTTGGGAGGTACCCAATGTCTCTGTGACAGTGATCCATGATGTGCACCATAGCCTTGCAGACCAGGCTAGTCAGGCCTATAGGGAAATAGGTCCCGTGGTCCATTGTGGCACCACCTTTGTGGAGTGGGATAACTGCTGCTGTGCACCATTCAGGGGGCACTATGCCTGATGTGAGGCTATTATTGAACATGGTGTGTAGGTGGGGAGACAGTATGATCTAAAGTTTGTTTAAAATGCAGTCTGGGAAGTTGTCCAGTGCCATGGATGCTGTGATATTGCCTTTAGAGTGTGCAGCTTTGAGAGGGATCTGCCAGGATGTTGCCAATATCAATTGTTTCTGTAGTGTTCATGCCTTTGTGCTGTAACTCAGAGCAGATCTGGTTGTTGACATCGAGATATGTGACATAGCTATAGAATGCTTTGTGGTTGTTGTTGGTATTAGTTGTGTTATAGTTTTCGTAGCTAGCTTTGGAGGATCTTATAAGAGATCTCACCTTCTTACTGAGGCTGGCCAGGGATCTCCTCCATGCATAGTATTGTACTCTTGTTTGCAAAAGTGTCTTCCTCCTGTAGTACAATATGTTTATGGCAGGGGACCACCAGATTGGTTTAGTCAATTAGGAGTATAGCATCCTGGTTCTGTTTCAGATAGCACAAGCCATGCACTCCTGTAAGTGCTTATAGATTGCATTTGTGTAGGATTCAGCAGTTGTAACAGTATTGTCCATCTGCATGGGTGTCATGACATCCACCACGTCTGTCTTAAGAAGCATGTAGTTGGCCTTGTAGACATATTATACTGTGGTTCCCTTAATGGGGGGTAGGTGCGGGATGTGGATATCAACGGTATTAATCACATGGTCTGATCGGACCAACGAGGAGTTGGCTTCACGTGTGAAGCACCAGTCACTCATGTTGGCAATGACTAGGTCTAGGATATTGTTGCCCCTGGTGGGTGTGTGGATATGTTGAGTCAGGGCATTGGTGTTTATGAATTCCAGAAACCATTGAGCTAATGTGTTGGTACATGAGTAGCTTTCCCAGTTAATGGTGGGGTAGATTCAGTGAGACTTATGTGAGGAGTGTGGTGTTGTGCGACTGTGTACCTTCTCCACATGACAGTCAGGGTCAGGCTAGGTTGGAGAGACCTTTATCTCCAGTTTGGCTAGATGGGTGCATCTCTCACAGGTTGTAGTGTTGAGTGGTAGGCAGAGAGGCTTGTCTGTGTATATGAGGCAATGTGTACATTGCCTCAAGATGTCCAGATTCATCAGATAGACAGGTGAGAACACTGGCAGAACACTGGCAGATGACTCTTGGACATGCCTGAATATAGAACTACATTCACCTAGATAAGTGAGGAAAGTGAGTACAAGAGCTACATTACTCTATGCAAGTGAGAAAAGTATGTACAAAACCTGTTCACCCTTACCTGTAGGATATTTGGAAGATTGAGTGCTATAGTAATTATTAGCTTAGGTAGTGTTTACAAGTCCTGAACAAGTGCTTAGCATGAGTAAGCAATCCAGATAGGGTCTTGGATAATATAAACACACGGCCTCCTCCCCCCAACAGGTACACAAGCATATATCCATGTACACCACAGGGCCCCTGTACCCACAACTATGCAGGTACAAGCTGCACTCAGCCTGCATGGGACCAGCCCACATCACACGTTGTATCATACACATATGGCAAAACAAGATGCTCTCCACATACACATCATGTAAAACATAGCTCCATGTCAGGTTGTGTACACACTGAATGGTGCACACCAACAGGTATCACAACCCACAAAGGGGGAGACACCACTGATAATGGGAAGTACTGCACTACTATCCTGCTGAGTCTGGTCTGGAAGGCCATGAACCTTGATCACTTAAGTGATGTCAGCAGTACAGATGTAGATGACAGTATGGTTGATGTCACACTGCATATCATAACCTTGCCAGGTCATAGGACATCATCACCCATACTATGTACCACCTACACTCGCTATACTAGATGTACATTCCTATGTCACAGGAGTGTTTTTCAACAGGACTGCTGGCAGAACCAACACTACAGAAGGTGTCTGAATAATACGTGATCATCACACCAGTGGCAGCTACAGTATGTCAGGGTTAATGAATTCTGTTCCCCCTCATTGAAGTCCATACCTCACAGACAAACAGAAGGCATCTGCCTATTGAAGTATGCAAATGACTATGACCTAGGGGCAATAGCTGACTTGCATTGTCACCCCTATGTTAATAACCCTGTACCTATGAACTACCACCTAGGCAGCGGTCAACATAATGGACACGTGTGTGAGGGCTGCAGCTGGGCAGTTGTCTTTCCTGTGATAGCTACATCACTACACCTGTCAGGGAGTCATATGTGGCAACCCTAATAATGACAGGGTGCCATTCATGAATACAGAGATCATTGTCCAGTCATACAGAACACTCAAGTGACCCATATCAGATCACATATTTCCTTTAAGGGGTATTGGCCATGTGCAGATGGCCTACACCAGCCTTCCCATTCCCCATCTCCACTATGTAGCATGATGCATACCCTGAATAAGTCCTTGTCCAACCCAGTGATGTTGGACATGCTACACGTACTCATCCTGATCCCGAACACATACTTCATGGACATCCACCTACCAGATGCTGGACAGATCCTTGTCCCATACACTTGACATAGTCCTGCCATACTATGCATTCCTGTCCGTCAAAGCTGCACATCGCTCCCCTCTCAGACATGGTGTGATGACTGCATGGTAATGCATGGTATATGTATCATTAACCCTGTGGATCAGTAATGTGGCACTGCTCCAGCTGGCCCCACAGACCCACCTGTCAGCTACTGCCAGGTAACCTTTCATCCTAGATGCATACATGGCCCATGGCATATAGCCCACTAATTGACTTTGACTGTACATGCTATAGTTGATATCCATCCCTGCAAATACCATCTGGCTAGCCAGTGTCCCATGTGTATCACATGTGCAACACAGGTGATACATGGCAGAATGTTGAATCGCTGTACAGTGCTGTGTATATGTATATGGCAGAACACATACATGTAAAACCTTATGTGAGCATGTCTGCAGGGTCACAGGTCATGTCTATTAAGGCAATGTAAGTCCTTATATGTGACATATACATTGCATCAAGGTCGACTGCATTAATGTGGACACATCCAGCCATGTGCTGATAGGTAGGAACACCAGTACAGGCAAACAGACATGCCCACATCAAGACAGCAACCACATGGATTATGAGCAATGTAATCAGGTGATACACACACATATATGGTGATAATATCCACTCAACATTGAGTGCCACATGTGTGTGACACCAACACGTCAGTGTCATGTAGGTTTGCAAATACAACTATTTAAGCTGAATTAATGCGATACACATGTACATGTATGTTCAGCTGTAGCTTTGTATGTCTCTGAGGTACTGTGACCTGTCTCCATCATTATGTCTTCCAGGTATGCCGAGTACAAGGCTTCCCCCTTTTACATGCTTGAAGGATGAGGCCCTCATCCCATACCTACTTGACAATCATGATATCCTGTTCAGCCATGTGCCACAGGATGCACAGCAGCAGGATGCCTTGTGGATGGAACTTCGCAGGAGGGTTAATGATGTGGGTGGCCACAACAGCACATACCAGCAGGTATGCAGACACTGTACAGACCTCATTAGATGGGCAAAACAGCGTGCAAATGCAATCAACAGGGAACAAGGTGCAACAGGTGGTGGACCACCAACCCAGCCCCCAGTCACACGTACTGAGGAGCTACTGGCCAACCTGGGGACACCTGTGGAACCACATCCACAAGCCTTAGCTGATATTGTGGAGGTGGGTGTCTGTCAGCCACTGAGCCTGGAGTTGCCTGGTAAGTCATGAATCCTCACAAACTTTATTGCCAGATGGGTTGACAGTTGTGCATACAATGGTGGAGGTGCTGTTCACTTTAGGAATGTACAACAGATCTGATCTACACATGTGGTGAATACAAACAGTACTACACAGCGGGCTGGAGTATGGCCAGCACACAGGTTTCACCGGTGTGGATCATAGCCCTGTTATGAATGTCACACAATGTGATGTGCTATCTTGACATGTCCATGACATCTATTGGCCTGGCTGCTACACTGCCTACCTAACCTGAAAACATATCCCACATACCACCCTTTATCTGCATAACCCTGTTGTCAGTGGAGCATATATGTCATATGGGACAACACAGACGTGAAATAGATGCCCATCACAATAATTTGGACAATACATGTACACACATGGCCATGGAGGATGGCCAGAGACATGGAGCAACACACACAGTAGACGTGTTGTGCTTGTCTGTACACCCTGTCGTACAGTGGCTACACATGGTTCAGCCATGGCCTTTGTATAATGGTCATAATGTAGATGTGGAACACTAGACATCCTACAGGCCTGTGCACATCTTGTGTAGGCGTAACATCAATCCACCACATAAGATGTGTTGAACATCTTGAGGGTGTTGCAACATGACAGCAGTCACCTGTACAGTATCCACATCAGGCCACAGATACAGTACATTCCCATTGCTGGTGATGGACATAAATGCCATACTAGCTCCTCGTGTGTGTGTGTATGGTACACAGATGTCATGTGGGACATGGTGTACCGATGTGTTCCCCATGTCTGGCCATAGTTGCCAGACTGCAGCAATATGGCTGCAGATGTGCAGGGGTGTCATCCGTATACCCAACAGTGACCTGTGTCACAACTTCCCCATCATGGTTTAGTGTGTATACTCCTCAGTGACGTGGGTCACATTCCACAGTATACATGTATTGTATCTGAACACAGTCATGGCTATGAACCCTGTCTGTAACTCACACTGTATAGCACTAGGGACGCCTCATGATTCCCTGCAATGGCCATGCACATCAGCTAAATTTGCAGTATATATGTAGGGTGGACAGACAACACTGAATTGGTACACTATTGCCCCACTGTATATTTGACAAGACACCATTGTGTTAAACATGTATGCATGTCATTGCACACGTCATCAGATCATATGTCATACTACATGTGATTATCAAGGTCATATGCCACACATCAGGCAGGTGTACTGTTAACCTGTGCTGGTCCACATGGAGTAACACAGGGATGTATGCTAATCACTACTACAATTGTGTAATTTGAATGTCATCTGCTATGACACATGCATGCTGTTGTGTGCAACCTAGGGATGTATGATAACTACCACTATTATTGTCTGCGCTGCATGCCATCTGCAGTATCACATGCATGTTGCATGCCTTCTGTTATATCACATGCATGTGTGTGTGTGTGTCTATTGTATAGATTGTAATGTACAGTTCTTGTCTGCCCTCACAGGTGATGTAGCTGCATTGCCCTCTTGCGGTACATCAGATGTTAATGTCCCCACAGACTCTAGCAGTGATGATGAACATATGATTGGGACACAGGCAGAGTTGTCAGGAGCTGAAACTGTGCCATTGGTTGCCATTCCATCTATATCCACCTCATCCCCGCACACATAGCCCATACCTGCACATACCCCATCACCAGTGGCCATAGAGGAAGGACAGTTGGCACGTGGTAGCTTGGAACAGGAAAGTGTGGGGGCTATGGAAGGTGTGCCTGTACACCATGGTGTCAGCCAATCTACTGGTGGTGCCCCACACAGGCACGTGGCCAGTGCTGCTCATAGGAGGACCTCTGACCAACATGCTCCTGCATGACAGAACACAGCAGCTGGTGTCACCAGACACATGTTTCAGGCTGTAATGGAGGCACAGGCACATGCTGAATAGTGCAACAGAGAAGATCAGAGGCTACAGAGGGCTGCTGTCCATTCTTTAAACAGCATCCAGACAATGGTAAATGCTCAACAGCAGATTGCTGATGCTTCGGATAGATGGTTGAGTGACATGGTTGGAGTCCTTGACCATGGCATGACAATCTGTGAGCATGAGCTGTCTGTGTTGGAACATCTGGTAGGAGTGAGGCGTTGGGCATGTGGACGTAGGCCTGCTACATCACCTGTTTCAGGTCTACATGTACAAGCTACCTCACATGCCCACTCCCATAGTGGTGGTAGCAGCAGCAGTGCATCTGGTGCTGTGCTATCCACACCACAACACAGCAGGCTATGTGCTCATGGCCCAGGACAGTCGCAACAGGGACATGGCTCCAGTGGACTAGTGACATCAGACAGTACCCAATCTGCACCTCTGTCTGGTTGTGCCCGTGCAACCTCTGGCAGGCACAGCTCACATGTCCATGGCCAGACACCGTGAAATGTAAAACCTCGCCTGTACAGTCTGCAGCTGTCAATAATACCCCTGTGTAGGCCAGACACATGGGAGAACTGTGTACAGACATACACGCACACACTGGACACATATGTAGGGCACCGCAATACACACATGCATAACATCCACACACACCCAATTAGATCAAAGGCCCAAGCCCACACACATGATATCATCCACTGTTGCAGCCTAGGCCTCTGGCAAACATTAACACCCTGTGCATATGATGATGCCTGTGCCGCATCCCTGACATCCACACCATCGGTGCGGGGACATGCTCATATGGCCTGATGCACAGGGTGAACAGACTAGGATGATACGTGTAGTTTACAAATGTTGAGGACTGTTGACAGGCAGCAGATATAACATGTAGTACAGGTGTACAATACTGTTAACAGTATGTGTCTTGTGTAACAACAGTAAATGCATGTTGGTCATGATGTTCTGCTGTCTTCTTCAGGTCTAATTGCATGTGCCGGTGGATGTCAGTGTTTGCAGTTACGTGTCCCATATGTCAGTGTGGAATACTCACAGGTATGTATGAATATACCAGCATGCACCGTGTAGCTGCCACATACCAGTTAGAATTTCCCACGTTAAAAACATGTCTACTGTTCCAAGAGCATGATAGCTGTGTATTAAGTTACTGTGGCCACAGAAGTGACATCCATAAAGGGTGACATCACAGGTACAGTTACATGGAGTGATGAGGTAAGAGAGTGGTCTAGCTGATTACAAGGGTACAGGCCAGTGGGCAGAGTGATGCCTCAATGGGAATCAGTAATACACGTTCTCATGACAGGATGCCAACACACAAATGCACCCACACACTCATGTATTGACACACATGTATTCAGTGACACTGTAACGCAGTTACACACACACACACACACACACACTCACAGTCACAGCTTCACCGACACAGTAACACACACTCACACACAGTTGATACTGGTGGGATGAGGACCCCTGCCTATGTGCAAATCATCATTACAGTACTGTGCACCTACATGATGCGCCACAGAGAATACACATGTATAGGTAGTCAGTACGGCCTAAGGTCGGGGACATCAACATGGATAGTTGAATGCATCGCCTAGATGGTGGGAGGGGTCTTATCAGTTCAGTATGGTAACATACATCCTCACCCCAGGGACCAGTCAGCCCTACATACACACACTGTGGCATACAGTAATTAATACAGCTATGTCTTGTGCATACAGATACCTCACATGTGTGAGATACACACCCCTGCCTATGTCCTGCTTTCTACATTGCAGTCTGTACAGATGTGTACACTAGTGTACAGGAGAGTGAGTAACAATTGAGATGTATTCTCCACAATACGTGACATATATGGACACACACGCAACCACACATGCCAGTACTGTGAATCTCAGACCTGCCTAGATCATGTTATGTATGTCAGACATACAGCAGTATTGCACATGTTACAAACTGTACTGATGCTTCCTGTATCAACAATGCTGATATATGCACTAGAGACGTCATATCTGTTAACAGGTGTCAAGTGATTTACCTTCGCTGTCACTCTGACCGCTGTCTAAGTTGTGTGTTATTTCCTTCAATTAATGAAACCATTGCTTACTGGTTACACAGGGTATTGTAGGACCACTTGTGACACACCTGTGAGCTGTCCACAGCAAACATCCATCTGCAAAGATGCCCTGCCACTTAGTTATTTCAACACATCTGTCCATACCTGTGGTACATCTTTCTGTACATTCAGCATATCACCATATACAGTTGGCAATGTTGAGGCTGCATTGCAGCTGCATGATGTACTAGGATACATGCCACCTGCATACATCAGCAACTGCACACACATGTTATCTGAATGCACAACACTATGTGTATAGGTGTGTAGGTCCTACAATCCTGACATTTGGTCATGTTTGTAGGCATTGCAATTGGTGGATATGTGCAATGACATACATGACACATGGGCTGTTGTATGATATGATGGGTGACCAGTACAGAGGGGAGGTTACCTCTGTCAACATTGATATCACACCTTATGTACTGTTAGCATTCAGCAGCCATGGACCTACATTTTATGTGCATGTGTGTAATGGCTGTAGCCACCTGTTTGCACAAAGGACTACAACAGCTATGCTATTTACAGGTATGTTGTGTGTGTGGCATGTACATACCCAGGGCAGGTACATGTATGTCATATCCATACATGAGGGTGTGTACTGGTGTACAGCAACAGACATCTGCTAATGGTGGAAAGTACCGAAGGACCTTGGTATGTGTACAGCTGACCTGGTCACAGACAGTGGTATCATTGCATTGCATAACACATGACGCAACTGTGTCAGTACATGTGTACTGTTTACAGTTGATGTAGAGCTTAGTACAGTACACAGGTCAAGGGTCACATGGTGGTGTACTCATCTGTCATACATGTATGGTTGCGTGTTGGTGGTCCGAGGGCATGATGGTGTCTGTAGTTTACATCCTAGAATACATGTGACACTGTGTCCTGCACATGGCTCATCTGTGATGCCTTTCATGGGGGGAACAGTCAGTACATGTGAGTGGCCTTTATGTATGTGGGTACACTACCTGGAGCGGTCCATACCTGTGTTATGGCCCACATGTCTGGTTCTGAGGTATATGGTGGTAGTGCAGGGTTCTGAGGTATATGGTGGTAGTGCTATTGTGCACTACAGAGACATCAGCCAGGTGTTCCTCAATGCACAGATGTCAGTACTCCCCATTGTTGGATCTACAGTGGCCAGCTGTGAATATGGACACTACACATCTAGCACTGGTTAGGATTAGAAAACAATGCAGTTGTCCTGTAGGTGTATGGGAGTTAACCTGTGTTTAGGACATTTGCCTTGGAATGGCACTGTGTGGGCGGATGCAACTTGGGTAATATCCACACTTCCTTATATCATGGATGCATGTGATATGTGACAAAGGCCTTCCTACTGTCAGCCATGTCATCCCAGAATGACAGCTGATGTTGTGTAAAAGACCAGTGTCAAATATATGTAGAGCAGCGTTCCCACTAACAATGACAACTACTAACACCAGAGCCCATTACAATGTGTTTTTTATGTCTACCTGTAATAGCATGGCCATTGTGGCCCTCTGTGTTTAGCATCGGAGTGCATTCCGACCAGCCCTGTGGTACTAAGTGTGTGAGCATGCCCCCTGTGCTACTAAGTGTATGAGCATGCCCAGTATATCCTTGTGTAGATGGACACATAGTGCATTCCGAACAGCCCTGTGCTACTAAGTGTGTGAGCATGCCCAGTGACACCTTGTGTCGGTTATGTGCCTCTGTGTATGGGCATGGCTATTGTAACCCTGTATAGTGGTAGTAGTTGTCCATTCTACAGATGGTCATACTCCAGGTCAGGATGGATTCCTACTTTAAACACACAGGTTCACAGGTATGTACATCTTAACTGCCAGCATCCCTGTTGATGTCCACATTCCCAGATGGTCATAATGACAGCCTTGACATGTGTAGTCTGTGTGGTGTGATTCGTAAGTATGTAGTATTGTAATAGTAATCTGTAAATAGGCAGGTGTTCCGTACCTGACACTGGCATGTGTGTGTATGTCTGTCCCCATTTGCCGGTGGACTCTAAATTGCTTTTAGACTGCCCACACTCCATACATTTCTTATACCCACTGTTAGCAAGGCCGATGATGTCACCCATCTACAAATACATCTCTGGGAGGGCTGTGTCCCAGTAATCTTGGTAGCACATTCTGTAACTGCGTAATGCTGTAGTGTAATAACGTAGTTAGGTCAGTGTTCTAGTCCTACACATGCCATGTTTGTGTGTGTGTGTGTGTGTGTGTGTGTGTGTGTGTGTGTGTGTGTGTGTGTGTGTGTGTGTGTGTGTGTGTCCGTTTGCCTGAGGACTGATTAATGCTTTTATACTGCTCACACTCCATACATTTCTTATACCCACCGTTAGCAAGGCCGATGATGTCACCCATCTACAAATGCACCTCTGGGAGTGCTGTGTCCCAGTAATCTCGGTAGTGCATTCTGTAACTGCGTAATGCTGTAGTGTAATAAAGTAGTTAGGTCAGTGTTCTAGTCCCACACTTGCCGTATATGTGTGTGTGTGTGTGTGTGTGTGTGTGTGTGTGTGTGTGTGTGTGTATATGTGTGTGTGTCCCCGTTTGCCTGAGGACTGAGTAATACCTTTATACTGCTCACAATCCATACATTTCTTATACCCACTGTTAGCAAGGCCGATGATGTCACCCAACTAAAAATACACCTCTGGGAGTGCTGTGTCTTAATAATCTCGGTAGCACGTTCTGTAACTGTGTAATGCTGTAGTGTAATAATGTAGTTAGGTCAGTGTTCTAGTCCCACACATGCTGTGTGTGTGTGTGTGTGTGTGTGTGTGTGTGTGGGGGTCCCCGTTTGCCTGAGGACTGATTAATGCTTTTATAATGCTCACACTCCATACATTTCTTATACCCACCGTTAGCAAGGCCGATGATGTCACCCATCTACAAATACACCTTTGGGAGTGCGGTGTCCCAGTAATCTCGGTAGCACATTCTGTAACTGCGTAATGCTGTAGTGTAATAAAGTAGTTAGGTCAGTGTTCTAGTCCCACACTTGCCTTATATGCGTGTGTGTGTGTGTGTGTGTGTGTGTGTGTGTGTGTGTGTGTGTGTCCCTATTTGCCTGAGGACTGAGTAATGCTTTTATACTGCTCACACTCCATACATTTCTTATACCCACCGTTAGCAAGGCCAATGATGTCACCCATCTACAAATATACCTCTGGGAGTGCTGTGTCTCAGTAATCTAGGTAGCGCGTTCTGTAACTGCATAATGCTGTAGTGTAATAAAGTAATTAGGTCGGTGTTTTAGTCCCACACTTGCCGTGTGTGTGTGTGTGTGTGTGTGTGTGTGTGTGTGTGTGCCCATTTGTCTGAGGACTGAGTAATGCTTTTATACTGCTCACGTTCCATACATTTCTTATACCCACCGTTAGCAAGGCCGATGATGTCATCCATCTACAAATACACCTCTGGGAGTTCTGTGTCCCAGTAATCTTGGTAGCGCATTCTGTAACTGCGTAATGCTGTAGTGTAGTAAAGTAGTTAGGTCGATGTTCTAATCCCAGAGTACAGCTGTCAGTCAGCCATGGCACTGTGTTGGCAAGCCATACCTATACATCTGGCAAAAGGGCTGGTGAACTAAGTATGCAGCCCTACTAGTACCCGGTATATGTCCCGCACCCATGTGCCATGCACATACAACCTTGCCTAGGATATTCCACTATGTTGCTAGTAACATGCACATTGAGGACAGATAGTAGGTATGGTGTGACTGCAGTGGCCTGCAGAGGACATGGCACCCTGTACAGTGGTACAATAGGCACATATATGCAGACATTGTGCCTTCACTATGTTCCACACTGAATGTCTGCAACATATGTGGTGCCATCATATGTGATCTACTAAGGCCAGACAATGCTGTACACGTGTGCCCTGTATGGACCCATGCCACTGACACCACGGAATACTTGTCCACTCTAACCATGCAGGTGCAGGGCCGACCTGCTCACTATAAGCAGGTTTTGCCACATCAGGTCATTACTGGCATATATAACAGGCTGCGTACACTACATGTGTTTGCCAAACCAGGTACACCTGTACATGTCACTGTACAGTATTGTGGGACATGCACATCCCAGGCAATGTCCATGTGAAGGACTATCAAACACAGACATGGCATGCATTGCAAAGCTATGGACCTACACATTGGTAACCAGGATGTCAGGCCAGATAATGCAGTACCCATCTGTGTGTGACATTGCAGACACTACACCCCTGCACTGCACACCATTGTTGGGTGATGCAATGGCAAGGATTACCCCTCACCCAGCCTTGTACAGCCATCTTGCACAGCCAAACACTATACACCCATGAAGCAATGCATACCTGCATGACAGTACTGGCACTCTGTGTCTGCATGTGGATTGTGATGCTCCCAACCACAGTCACTCCCAGTATAAACCTCGTTGGCATACTAACAGTTGTCAAGCACTTTCACATGGCCTAGCCCATAGAACCTCCAGATATCCCCTGTGGTGCATGTGGTCCTGTGCATTACTGCAGTGTGGCAAACTAAGTAGTTACATTGTGTATTTGCTGCCCTGGCAAAGGTGTCAATGTGTGTCCATTAGATTGTGGTTGTGGTGACAATGGCATCCGTTGATGAGGACTGACATGTGTGCCACACCTAATGTATGTCTGCTATATCTGTTGCAGATGGCACTCACTCACCTACACACATGTTCTTACAGCACTGCAACATTCCGCCTCTGTGGCACATGTAGTAACGTCATGCACATCTAATAGTAATGAGTAGTCAGGGGTTTGCCCCTGTACTATTCAGCGTGTGGCAGATTATGGTTAAGTCTCCAAGTCCTTCCCTGGTGTACATTGCCTGTCCCTCACACACACTCTCTGGTGGATGTGAAGGTGTACACCTGCACAGCAGCAGCATGTGTATTGTAACAGATGGAAATGGACAGGTGATGGCCTCTGCGCTTAGTGCAGTCCTCCTCTAGCTGATTGCATGTGGTACAGCTGTGATGGTGTTCCCATAGCCATCGGCATGATAAACACAGTACACTATCTAAGGAAACATGTTATTATCTGGCCATGACAGTCGCTGTGAGTGGTACCTGGATGTGGTGTTCTGACACATCATCACAGATGATATCTGGATGTACCTCAATCATTTTCAACAGTGGGAAATAGCCTAATGACAGGAGGGTGATGTGCCACACAACTACATCATGTAAATATAGCTATGCTGCATTGAGACTACTGCCTGTTTAACATGTGTGTGGTAATGGCTATTCTGCATGTTGAAATACAGACATAACAGTACTCTATTCATGAGGGAACCCCATCTGTAGGGCCATCTGTGAACAGGTCAGTGTGTGCAACCATTTGTTTCCTGTGTTACACACTGAACACACTTCTGTGCACAGCAGAAGTGTGGTGTGGGGATTGCAGACAGTACATGATGATAGGGATGTGTTACTGCCATCGCATCCCTGACTGGACATGTGTCACATGAGACAGTGGTATGACTGACACTGTGTGGCATTCCCAGTGACAAGCCAATGATGGGCAACTGTTCATAGCTGCGGTCACATGCCTACTACACATTGTACAGTTGCCATGCTGTATATATGCATGTGTTGTGCTCCCTCTGCAAATGTATACCATCTGTTGTGTTGGGTTGCTGGTGATATCTATGCATACTGTCGTAGGTAATCCTGTATGCTGTTGTCTATCACTAAGCCATATGTGGATTTAAAATGCAACACCATAGGCTGAATGGGTTGGTAGGTCCCAGCAGATCCTCCTGTCCCACCTCAGCTGACCATGGCACTGAGCACTAGCACATCTGGTGTCCAGCCATTAACATCAACCTCTGTTGGCTCTGCACCACCTTCTGGTGGTACCCCCACTGAGGATGGAGCATGTCCCCCTTGGGAGCGGGACCAGACAGGTACATATCTGCTGTTGTGCGGTCCCGGACATGTTGCATAGGTGGCTCCCTAAGGGGTTACGAAGCCAGATACACCAGTTCAAGGGTGGAGTGTCACATTTACGGGGTGATGCTGCCCCACCTGGACAGCCCCCAGCATTGCCTCCTTTGCAGCTGTGTAGGTGCAGTGGCAGTTGCCCATGGCTGGAGACCTCCGTCCTACTGTTCCCATGGGCTTTTGAATGCCGAAAACCCATCGCCATCCAGGGTGTATCCCCCCACCACATGTGTCATATACCAACCCTGTATGCTGTCATTTCTGTGCTCCTACCTATCCCCCACGGCCATACCTACACTCCTTCCCCAACATCTGACCCTCACCTATGGACACATAAGGCCATTTGGCTCCTAGTACACCATCTGCCCTATACATAGTTGTCCATTACACACACGTGCCCACTGGACACATGAAACCCTTGTAATATGCATCATAACATACTACTGTTATCCTCAACACTGTCCCTCAGGCGCATGGTCCTGGTATGCACATCACTCCTACATGGTCCAAGTACACGTGAGGAGGATGACCCCATTGTACACAAAACACTACCAGTCCCTCTGTGGTTATCCTGTTTACCTTTATCATGATGATGATGTTGCACACAGCACATTGCAGGAATACTGTTCACACATAATGATTGGACAGGTACTGTTGTGTTAATGTACATTACATGCACAGAGTGATGTATATGGCCAATGTACAACTATTGTCTGTTTGAGGGAGTCTTGTGATCACATAGAGCAACACCACTGCATAGTACAGGCGTCGCTGGTGTTTCCCGTTTCATTCATTTGTAACGCTTTGTTGCCACATGGTATGTCCCTGATACATCTCTATATATGTATGTACCTATATGCTGGACATAAACACTCACATATACATCTACATGATGGGATATATTCCTATACTGTTGAATGACTGTGCTGTATGATATACTCTTATGCTCGATTAGCCTCTACATTGCTTAAACAATGCAATACTCGCATACTGGTAGCCAAACATGCTTACACCCGCTCGATCCCACACTTGCTAATGCACCGGCATTGGTGCTTGCATCTGTCACTCACACCCCTGGGTGAGAGCGTGGACCACAATATTACCTTGTGATGCCTATTACATCGTACTACATGACTCCAGTATCGGGATTGGCCACCCATTAGATGACGGCATCGCGTTCGACTGTACGGAATCAGCGGCCTGTCCAGTGACACAATCATATTTGTGTGTACCTCATACAATGTGCTCCCACCTTGTGATGCCTATTACATCGGAATACATGAATACAGTATCGGAAATGGCTGCCTATTAGGTGACAGCATGGCGTTAGACTGTACGGAATCAGCGGCCTGTCCGGAGAATCATTCATATTCGTGTGTTCCTCTTAGGCATACCTTGTGATCTCTATCACATTGGACTACATGACTACAGTCATAGCAGGCCTTAGGCATAGGCCAACTCAGCGGCCACCTAGGGCACCGCTTTAGTGGGTGCACTTTACCAGTATTTATTTGGTGTAGGTAGACCAGGATGGGAGCACTGGGTGGTGTGGTGGGGGTTGCCATTGTGCCCTCTGCCTAGGGCACCAGTTGACCTAAGGCCACTCCTGACTACAGTATCGGGAATGGCTGTCCATTAGGCAACCACATGGCGTTCGACTGTATGGAATCAGCGGCCTGTCCAGTGAATCATTCATAATTGTGTATTCCTCTTATAATCTGCTCCCAACTTGTAATGACTATCACATCGGATTACATGACTACAGTATCGGGAATGGCTGCCCATTGGGCGACGGCATGGCATTTGACTGTACAGAATCAGTGACCTGTCCAGTGACTTAATCATATTTGTGTGTTCCGCATACACTCTGCTCCCTTCTGGCTGATACATGGGAACCGAGACCCTGCATTACAAATGAGTAGTTGGGTTGTGGTAGCCACATCCGTCGGATGGGTCATGCTACCGCATACCTATTATAGGTTTGCCACCTTCTCAATTGGCCAAGGTAGGACATTAGGGTTACCACCTGTCCCACTTTGCGAGGGACAGTGCAAAAATAATCAAGACATAGCACATGTCCAGATTACAGGACATTATTATATTCTACGTTTTATTAATAATTGCATACAACAGTTATTTTATATATGACACTTCTATATGTTATGTAAAGTAGCATAAGCAATTCAAATATTAGATTAAGCTTTTATTTGTGCAAATAAGTGTAATCCTGTACTATGCATGGCTGTAGGTATGTTTAGTCCTGGAATGTCTGACATTTCTACAGAACATGTCCCACTCTGGCCATTTGGAAAGGTGGCAACCCTATAGGACCTGTATGTAGAGATGTCAGACTTTGCAGGGCAACAAACCCACAGCCATTAGAAAGGGGTGTACTTCACTGTTTCGCCTAAATAAAAGGTTACTCTTGTAGCATTATAGTTGCTTATGCTGTTACCTATAACATTTAGGTGTTTCAGAGGAACATAATTGTTTTATGCTACTACTAAAGACAATATAGGCAGTCATTGCCCTAAATCACAGGACATTTGCCTTAATTACAGTTATTATGCAGGACACAACTGCCCACAGGGGAGTGTCCCTCACAAAGGTGGACAGGTGGTGACCCCAAACCTATTATTCTATCAACTTTCTAAGGTAGTCGGTGGAACATGCGCTTTCTCTCACTATCAGACCTCTCATATGAATGGGGAAGAATAAACACTGAATCAGGGACACTGCATAATGACCTCAGGGACACATTTAGCAGGTTGGTGCTATTAACCTGACACATTGATGGACACAGAGCATATATGTATTCATACACATTGTCTGAGGTGCATGCAGTTTATGACTCTTACATGTTGTCATTATTCATTACGTGTATTCCGCCACCTTTCCTCCTAATATCACTAGTTCTAGAATGGTTTAGTTGAGACTGTGTTAAGATTCTGATTCATAATCATGGACGTCCCTGGTAATTGGGGACAGTTCAATGATATGGTCCCTATGTATTGCCCCAATGGTTTATGGACTGTCCAGTAGATGTGCTCTTACAGTTTGGGAGGTATGGGCATCTGTTATACCCACATCAGAAGATTACTTACACCCACGGGGCGGTCCTAATATGTGTCTGCCAGACAAGACCTGCACGCCTAACCTCATAATCGCATACCCATAGTTCCCCCACCTGCCACTACTCTACAGCACTCATCCTTACTGTGGGCACAGGTGGGATATGAACACACCCCTACACACTGCCCACTCTCCCCATGTCGGGACACATGTCATACATTGTGTCAACCCATGTGTTATCAGGCTTGCACAACCTACTGTTCCGTGTACAACTACATCCTGGTTGTAATGGTGTTCTCCCATTGGTTGAAGGTACCAAAGTTTTGGTGTCCTGCAAGGGATGTCACTGTCCATGTTTAAAGAGTAGACCTAGTAGATCTCTCCCACTGGTAGTTTCCTGCCGGTGGTCTGGGAAGCAGTGTTGTATTTACCTTTATTGCGTGTCTGTATGTCTCACCGGCCTAGCTGGGGGGGTGATAAGTAGACGTTTGTTGAGTGGACCTCCCACCAACATATGCCCGGTCTAAACATGTTACCCATAACTGCTGTAACATAACCTAGGTATATACATGTGTATATTTACTGTAACATATATATATATATATATATATATATATATATATATATATATATATATATATATATATATATATATATATATTTACATTAATATATACAGACAAGGGCAGTTAGCTTAGTACTAATCTATGTTTCTATGTTTCTATGAGAGCTCCTTTGATGCCTTTGCCTGTGACTGAGGAGCCATTTCAGAGGGTAGCTATGGATATTGTTGGTCCTCTGAGTACAGCAAGTTCCACAGGGAAAAAGTATATTCTAGTGGTAGTGGATTATGCTACACAATACCCTGAGGTGGTGGCTTTGTCCTCCATTGAGGCAGAGAAGGTGGCAAATGCTTTGTTATATATTTTCAGCAGGGTAGGTTTACCAAAAGAAATACTGACAGACAGAGGTGCTAATGTCATGTCAGACATGCTGGCTTGTCTGTGGAAGTCCTACGGGGTGAAACACATGAAGACCACACCCTACCATCCCCAGACTAATGGTCTTGTGGAGAGGTTAAACACTACAATCAAGTCCATGCTATGGGCATTTGAAGATCAGTTTAAAAGGGAGTGGGACAAATATTTGCCTCATCTGTTGTTTGCTTACAAAGAAGTTCCTCAGGAATCCACAGGCTTTTCACCCTTTGAGCTGCTGTATGAGCATAGGGTGAGGGGACCTCTAGATTTAATTCGAGATGAGTGGGAATGTGAGTGGAAGTCTCACAAGGGGTCTGTTGTGGCATACATCCCAAACCTCAGGACAAAGCTCAGGGAACCCATGGGCTTGGCCCAGGAGAACCTGGTAGAAGCCCAACAACAGCAAAAGGTGTGATATGATAGGAATGCTCAAACTAGAGTATGCTGTGGGGCAGCAGGTAATGGTTCTCATTCCTGTCAGACACAACAAACTGCAAGTAGCTTGGGAGGGACCCAACATGGTGGTAAGAAAGAAAAGTGATGTTAACTACATGGTGGAACTGCTAGGCAGATGGCAGGGGCACAAATTGTACCATGTTAGCATGATGAAACCTTACCATGATAAGGAGGCCCTTGTGCTGAGCATTTGCAGTGGATTGCCGGAGGAGTCTGAGGGAGATGTGGGGACTGATCTCCTCAGTGAGGCACGGGCTGACATCTCAGTGGAAGGGGTAGCAATGTTCCAGCAGCTATCTCCTACCCAGGTTCAAGAAATCCGGGCAGTGTTGCAGGAATTTGGGGACATGTTCACTGTGAAACCAGGGTGCACACACCTGGGGCAGCACCAGGTGGACACAGGACCCCAAAGGCCTATTGGCCGGCCCCTTATAGAGTGCCTGAAAGTGTCAAACAGACTCTGAGGGAGGAGGTACAGGAAATGTTGGAACTAGGGGTGGTTCAAGAGTCCAACAGTCCCTGGGCCTCCCCAGTGGTGCTGGTGCCAAAGAAGGATGGCAGCACCAGGTTTTGTGTGGACTACAGGAAATTAAATAGTCACACAGAGTCAGATGCTTACCCCATACCTAGGACAGATGAGGCCCTAGAGCAGCTGGGTGGGGCTAAGTATCTTACAACCACTGATTTCATCAAGGGTTACTGGCAGGTGCCGTTGACTCCCAGTGCTAGGGAAAAGTCAGCTTTTGTGGCTCCTTTTTGCTTGTATGAGTTCACCAAGATGCCCTTTGGGATGAAGAATGCCCCAGCAATTTTCCAGAGGCTGGTAGATAATATCCTAGCAGAAGCAGGAGGGTTTGCCCTTTGCTTACCTAGATGATATTGTCATCTACAGCTATTCTTGGCCAGAGCACCTTCAGCATGTCAGGGAGGTGCTCGGCAGACTACAGAGGGCAGGGTTGATCATTAAGCCGAGCAAATGCCAGGTGGGTATGGCAGAGGTCTCCTAACTAGGACATAGAGTTGGGAGTGGCAAGATAAGGCCAGAACCTGCCAAAGTGGAAGCCATTCAGGCATGGCCTGCACCTGTTACTAAAAAGCAGGTATGGGCATTTTTAGGGACAGCCGGGTACTACAGAAAGTTCGTCCCCAGTTATAGTACTATAGCTGCTCCCCTCACAATCCTGACAAGGAAGAACAGAGCCAGCCAGCAAAAGGCAAAGTTGCTAAGATGGAGCCTAGGGTTGCAAGCATATGATATGTTAGTGCAGCACCGCAGTGGGATTTGCAATGCCAATGCAGATGGGCTCTCAAGACAGGGAATGGGGTAAGGTATACTCAGATAGACCTAACTCCCCCAAGCAGCATTTCTCAAGGGCCACTTGAAAAACTAGCTTGAGTTCTCCGGGGGTGGGGGTGGGGGAATGTGAAGGCTGCCAGCCTAGCCAGATAAAATTTTATAGATAATTCTATTATTTGTAAATATTAATGTAAGGCACAGGCTTGTTGTCTTAAATGGAAATAAACTGCTGTTAGATGTGGAATTGCAAAAAATGTAACAACAGTGCACTCCGCTGGCAGAAAGCTGACCAAGTAAAGCATGTTGTGACCCTTTGATCTAAAGTCGGCTCCAGCCTGTCTAGGTGAAGACATTCTTTCTATTGTTTTAACCAAGAGTTAAATTGCTAGATGTTAAGAATGCAAATGTAGTTTGTTAGTTTGGGAACACAGGGAAGTGTAAAGAATGATATAATGTGAACCAGGAATGTGATTTTAAAAACAGAGAGACTCAGAGAAAATTAAGCATTTTTGTCTTGACCATCCAACTCATCAGCATTCTGCCTGTGTTCTATATGTAAGTGTATCTTAAGACTTGTGTTTTCTGTTAGAAATAGCTAGAAACTAGAAAGATTAGACTGTGTTTTTCTGTGATGTCAGAACTGTACTACTGAATTATTTTAAGTATTTCTCTGTGATCTCTGAACTCTTGACTAGCACTGTGTAGTAAAAAGTATTGTCTTCGATTTTTTAATTTATTATTCATAAGTTCATAGGTTCATACTAGGCTAACTGCCTTTGCAAGCCATTTTAAGCCTAGCCAATTATCCCCTGTGAGATTCAAACCCTGTACTTTGTGTTTGTAAGGCAAACACCTTAACCATTAGGCCACCCTCCCAACCCTGCTGATATCCTTTTGTACAGCATATAATATTTTTAAACCTTTCAACTGTAGCTGTTTTTGTAGAGATGATTTCAGCTGTCTAAAGTACTTGCATGCCTTTGGTAAAAATTGTACAAAGCCACTCCAATAGCTTTAGCCATGGGCTATACTACCAATTTGATAATAATATTGCACAGTAATAATTGGACACCCTGTTAAGGGCCTTTGAGTAGCTGATAATTATTATCTGGGTGGTGGCAGTGATTTCTACCATATAGTCTGGGAAAAGGGGGCACAGCTGGAGAACCTGTGCCAGCCTTCCCCAGGAGTATCTGTGTGGTTGTATAAAACTCTTATCTCAAAGTGTGTGTGTGTCAGCTACTTGAACAGGGACATGAAGCACTGGTTGGACAGAGAGTGTGCTAGAGGTTTTGGCTTGCCCATTTGGCTGAGATCTGGGCCCTATAGCTGTGCCAGTGGGGAATCTTATTGGAGAGCTAGAGAGCAAGGGAGTGACCAGCCCAGGACTGACTGCGATCTCTGTGTGTTCTTAAGGGAAATTGCACTTTACTGTATGTATTTGTTATCCTTTCCTCGTATATGAGACGTCCCTCACTGGTGTTAGTGGTGAGAATTGAGGCCCCTTGAATGCTGGGCCAAGACACAGGCATCACACACACATCACCTTGAACAGCATTTCTAGATTTATTACCCCTGCCTCTGAAAGAGAACTGCACTGCTCATGTCTGTCCAAAGCAAAGTGGCACCTGTCACAACCACAGATGTACTTCATTAGCAGCCATACTAACCTACAAATGAATCATCTTAAAACATTTCCTTCTTTACAATCTGCTTATCAAAATAGGCCCCATTTCTACAACTTTATATCCCCCTCTACGTCCATGCCATCTTTATATGCCTTTCAAAATTAGCCTCATTTCACAAAGCACACATACATGTCACACAAAATAATAGTCCCAATTTAGAAATTGGAATACTATTTTCTGTTTTGTGATGTTAAGTTTTGAACAAAATGACATTATTTTCCCTGCTGATATCCTTTTGTACAGCATATAATAATTTAGGTGCTTTTGTGAATGACTTGCTTGGTCATGGTGTAATGCAGTGTAGTGTTATTACATACTATACATGAGGAAAATGTCAAGAGGGGACATGTCTTCTTATGTAGCAATTTGCTATGCAACTCTACTGTTAAGACATGCATGAGTTTTAGGCACATGACTCATTAATGTATAGCTTGACACGTGTGTCTACCATCTTGCTGCACTAATGAGATCACTCCTGTTTCTTAGGGCCAGTGACACAGGCAACCCTAGCCATTGGGCAATCAGGGGGGTGTGACTAGGCCAATGCCATCAGCCAGCCTAGATGATTAGGTACAAAGATTATTTGCCTTCTTGGCCAAAATGGAAGGCCATGCAGACATCTCCCCATCATATCTATAGCTAGGTGTTACCCCTTCCTACTATCTCACACCTCATAATTGTGCATGTGCCAACCCTCCCCTTCACCTCTGTATGTATGCATCCATTCCTTCTCAAACCAATATTATTTGTACATATTCACCCCTGTTTGTTTGTAGTGCTTCCTGTTCTCCTGTACACTCTTAACAAGCTCTCCTACACCCTTTGTCCATATCCTGTTTTCCCTTCACTTGCCTCTCATAGCCTCATTCCTTCTCTAATTATATGCAGAAGAGAGATGCACCCTAATGACAATATTATCCTATGTTCCCAGACCCCTATCTTGCAGTCTGTCCTATGTCTTCTTTCTGTGTTTCTCTCTGCTTGATGTCAGCTCTTTTCTAATCTCACTTTTTCCAGCTGACATTTTTGCTCTTGTAGCACCCATGACCACGACTATCACCACAATAGCACCCGCGACCACTACCATCACCACAACAGCACCCATGACCACTACCATCACCACAACAGCACCCACGACCCCTACCATCACCATAGCAGCACTCACAACCACTACCATCACCACAACAGCACCCACAACCACTACCATCACCACAACAAGACAAAATACCTTTAGGAGATTTTTCCACAGTGCTTTGAGCCAGTATGCTACAAAGTACATCTTGGCACATTAGTGCACGGCTGCTACATTTGTTGCTCTGCTCTACTAATTAACATGAGACTTATGCAGATTAGTAGGGTACAGATGTAAGCTCTGTTACCTATATCACAGGTGAGCAGTGGAGGTCGGTTTCAATGCACTGATGCATCCATAATTATTCTTGCTGAGATGTACTTTGTGGCCCACCTGTGCAAATCACAGCACAGGTGTTTAGCAGATCTGTATAAATCCTAGCTATAGCTGATATGTAAGTAATGATAATATTGGGAAACTTTTTTGAAAACATTGTTAGTGTTTTATGATGCCTACCATATTTCCATCATCAAAACTTCATTGTATAATGTGGGTCCCATTTGTAAGTGGGGTTGGCACTTCCCTTTAAACTCCCTCTCCTTGCTCAAAGATAGACAAAAGCAAGGGGGTGCCATCCCCCAACATAAGAATGGAATAAATAATACAGGTTACATTATGATGTTTTTAAGTAACAAAGTACATGTTATGTGAATCAGTTAAGAATTGCTGCAATGTAACAAGTGTGCTATAATTTCTACAGCTCACTTCAGTGCTGATCACATTTGCAGTGATCCACAGAAAGAAATTAAGAGGGCAGACATAGTAAAACATTACCCCTCCTCCAAGTATAGTAACTCTATTCTCTCAGTTTCTAAACTTCATTACTATTCATATTAATAGCAATAATGTTGTCAAAAATGGGAATGGGTATTTGCCACTTTAAATAAGTGGGTTAAGGACCAGGCCTACTGCAAATTACATGAGGGACCCCATGCTAAAAGCAGGAGGGGTCTATGTGCTATTATTGGCCTGTAGGTGCCCATAAAGCCAAGCAGCCCTGGTTCAATAAGCTACTGGCTGTACATTAGTTTAGTGTCCACTTGCCCAGCCTGGGTTATCTGGAAAAGCTGGACATAAAACCAACTTGCCAAACATGAACAAAGATTGCTATATTCAGTATAGGTTTGCTCACAGGATGCAACTTGGACGTAGAGGACATGGTGGTAGGTAGGAGGCTGGACATCTGATGTATCCAAGAAACAAGATGGCTTGGGATCTGGAGTCTACTATTTAGGGGAGGACAGACTAGAAATTGTGTGGGAAATGTGATGTGAAAGAGTCTTCAGAAATTGGTGAGAGATGTCATCGGAATTACTGATAGACTCATGGCAGTCAGACTCCAGTGGAAGGATGGGGCATTACTCATGATCTCAGCCTATGGCCCCAAAGCAGGATTGTGATAATGAGGAAGGGTGCATTCAGGCAGCAGTTGCAGGACCTACTAGACAAAGCAGGACAACTTGAATTGGTGGGACCTGAAGGCATGTATTGGGACAGAGAGAACAGGATACGAGGCCTACCTGAGTCCACATGGATAAGGAAATTGGAATAAAGAAGGAGAGGTTATTCTGGGTTTCTGTTTGGCAAATAGCTTGATGGTCAACACATGTTTCTGCAAGAGAGACAATCACAAGATCAAATACAGGAGTGGACAACACATAACTCAGTTAGACTCCCTTCTCACAAGGAAAGGGCATTAGGGTACAGTCAGCGATCACAAAGTCATCCTAGTGAAACAGTCACCCAACAGCATAAACCACTGGTTACCACAATCATCTGCAAGCAGTGGTCAGAAAAGGCTCTAAGGTCAAAAGATACTAGGCTGAAGACCTGGAAGTTTGCTGGAGCAAAAACATGAACTCATGGAAATACTCAGGACTACAGCATCTCAGAAAGACCAGAAAATTGGTGGAGTTGAAGAAGAATGGTAGCATCTTGAAACAGTATATGTAGGGACTATGGAACATATATGTAGGGACTATGGAACATATATGTAGGGACTATGGAACATATATGTAGGGACTACGGAACATATATGTAGCAGACACAGGACTGGAAATAAGGTACATAAGGAAAGCTGGTGGTGGAATGGAGAAGTCCAGTAAGTTATCAAAAGGAAAAAGTGAGCGAGAGAAAAGACAGGGTTAAAAAGGAATATTGGTTGGCTAACAAACAGACTAAGGGAGCAGTCACAATAGTAAAGAACAATGCATCAGAAGCTCTCTACCAGCTTCTGGAAAGTGGTTCAGTGGGTGGCACAAAGAAACTCTATCAGGTTGCAAGGCAAAGACAGAAAGATAAAGGAGATAGTCATCTGACACTCTTCATAAGGGATGCCAGCAACAACCTGTTCACCAGTCCACAGGACATCAAAGGCAGATAGAAGGAGTGCTTCCAGCAGCTTCTGAATAAAGAAAACCCCACAGAATTTATACTGTGCCAGCCACTGCCTAAAATAAGGAGGAGCCCACCCTAGTAGTAGTAAGAACAGCACTAAGGAAAATGAAGTCAGGGAAAGCAGCAGGCTCAGATGCGGTTGCAGGGGATTTTTTATTTATTTATTTATTTTACATTTGTTTACAGGGAAAGTCTGACTGGACACAAGTACTTTTTCAATGGAGGCCTGGGAGAAAAGCTACACATATAACAGAGTCATATTGACATATACATAAACAAGCTTGTATGTAACACAGAGAACTTTATCATAATATACAAATAACATAAAGCAAACGTATTATGTATTCATTCATATATACAGGCACCACTTGTATGTAACACAGAGAAATGTCTCATACTTACACAAATAACACAAGGTAAAAGTATTATACATACATTCATATATACAGGAACCTCATAGATATCAGAGAATTGCAAACAAACAGTATATTAAGAAATAAAATAGATAAGATTATGTTAACATATTCATAACTAAGAATCAATAGATGTTATATACCTAGACTTAAGCATGGGGTCCAGTCCATGTCCTTACAATTATTTGTACCTTACGAGTAGAGTTAGAAACATCAGAAATCCGAAGGCTAAGCAGGACTAGTGAACGAACATAGCTATGTCAGAAAACTGACCAGGACTAGTGCATGAACATAGCTTTGTTTTGGATAAGTGAGTTTTGATTTTTTTTTAAGTGAGATTAATTAGTAGTAGTTATCTAGATGCTAACTCCTGTCACACTACATGAAAGTACTGGAGAAGGTGATTGATAAAGAAATAACAGAGTAGTAGAAAGTGAGATAGGAGATAAGCAATTCAAATTCAGGTCAGAATGCAGCACAACTGACACGATTTTTGTAATGAGACAGATAGCTGAGAAGAAGCTAGGGTACTTTTCTGTTAAACCCCTACCACTTCGCGCTGCTGTGTTTTGGTGATATTTCGCTAGCGGGTTTTACTTAGACCGTTTACTTGGAAGAAGAAATGTAGTCTACGTGGGCGGATTTATCAACATCGCTTACAATACAGAGTAGAACAAGGCATTCTCCTCTACTTTTAAGACTGAGCACGACCTTCTTCCTGCTCAACCAGTGTCATTCTCATTCAACAGGCAGCTGCATGGTCCCAAATAACTCCATACATCTCCACTGTCTGGTTTTTGGAAGAATGTCCACATTTTTATCTCGTATGTACGGGAATACTGTCTGTATAAATACCCCTTTCGATCATATATACTGTTTTAGTCTTACATACCAACCGGAGAACACCTAATGTCTCCTCCTCCTTCTTCACAGCCACCAGTGCCCTGTCAGTAGTGAGAACTGGTAGCGGTAGGGGCTTAATGGATAAATCCACCCATGGAAGACTACATCTGTTCTTACAAGTGAATGGTGGAAGTGAAATCCAGTACTGAAATACTGGCAAAACACAGCATGGTTTCAGATTTCATACCTTTCAGAAAATCATTGTTAATGCAAAACCTGCCATTCTATCAGCTGTTTAAGTTTGTAACAGCAACATTTTTAAAATTGTCCCTATTTTGGGGGCATTTGTCTCCGTAGTGGTAGAGCTTTAATGCAGATCATCACGCCTCCCACTTTGAGGATGTACTTGGTGGGAAACAAGTACTTGTGCTCTTAAGAGTAGCTCTTACTCCTCTATTTACAGTAGTGCAAAGTGGTAGGGGTTTAACGGAAAAGTACCTTATCTAGAGATGAGGAAAGAGTTCAACTGGGCATTTCTAGACTTGGAAAAAACATATTACAAGGTCCCAAGAAAGTTGATTTTGGGGAATCCTATGATGGCTTGAAGTCCCAGAAACACTGGCAGAATCAGTGCAGGCTATGTACAAGGACACAATGTCACAAGTGCAAACAGAATTCAGACTCACGGAGGGGTTTCCATTGGGAGAGGGGATGCATCACAATTCTGCTCAGAGCCACTGAAGTTCATGCTGGTGATGCCCACATTATCAAACAGGCTGGAGGGGACAGATTAACAAAGCTGCTGTATGCAGATGATTTTGTGTTACAAGCAGGGTCTGAACAAGAGCTTCAGTAAATGATAGGAATGGAATGCACAACTTAAGTCACATGGGATGAAACTGAGTATAGAGAAGGCAGTTGTCATGGCAGCAAATGTGGGAAATCAGAAGAAGCTGAGAATTGAGCTAGAATGGAGAGTAATGGGACAAATGAAAAGATTCAAGTATCTAGAGGGTTGGTGGATGAGAATGAAAGTCTGAATGAGGAGGTCAAAGCTAGGATCATAGGGACTACAGCCAACTGGCACAGAGTGCCAGTTGTACCGTGTGGCAGAAGAATGCCAAAGAAGATGAAAAGTATGGTGTATAAAGCATTGCTGCAACCAGTAATGTTTTATGGTACAGAAACCTGGGCACTGAAGGTAGAGCAGTTGAAGAAGCTGGAGGTGATGGAGATGACGTACCTAAGGTGGGTGGTAGGATGCACACTGAGGGACAATAAAAGTAGAAATGGGGACATCAGAGCAGAAGCCAAAGTGCCTCCAACTGCACAGAAGATAAAAGAACAGATTACAAAGGTTTGAGCACATGTGCAGGAAAGCAGAGGACAATCTAGTAAAAAAGACTTAGGACAGTCAGGAAGAAGGTGAGAAGAAACAAGGGCATTTAGTAAAGAGATGAATGATTGCATGAGAAAAGACCTGCAACAGTTAGGTATGACCATTGAAGAATATAGGAGAGTGGCACTGAATCAGGAAAGATGACCACAGTTAATGCCACACCCCAACCCGATGTAAAAATTGGGAAAAAGAGGATTAATGATGGATAATGGATGTGCAACTGCCAAAAAGCATATGGAAAGAGTTGCCAAAGATACTTAAAAGACCTCTTCTTATTGGGTCTATATCAGAACACCGAAAGTTCATACTTTCGAATGTTCTTACATTGACCCCTATTCAGCGAATGCTGAAAATAGCTAAATGACAGATAACCCAATTTTTTCCTAGGGAAAGAATTTGGTTGTCCCTTTCTGTCATTTTGCTGTGTTCAGTGCTGTGGTGGAAAGTTATGGGTCGGGTTCAGGTAAGTGTGCGATTGGGTGTGGGTTAGGTGAGTTAGGGTTAGGACGTGAGGGAGGTATGTGTGCGGTTGTGTGGACGTGAGGGTTAGGTGAGTTAGGGTTAGGGCGCGGGTGAGGTGAGTGTGCGATAGTGACGGATCTTAGGGTTAGGGTTTGGGTTAAGGTAAGTGGATAGTTAGTGGTGTTTGTACAGTTTAGTGTAGGGTTAGCTGTAAGATTTTGGGTGTATGTGTGTGGATTGCTGTTTGTTTGGTGTGCTTGTGTTGTGTGTATGTTTTGGAACAGCAAATTTTTTCCCTAGGAAAAAATTTGCTGTTCTGAATGTTCGATGTTGCCAGCGTTCGCTGATTAGGGGATCGACGTAAGAACATTCGAAATTGTGAACTTTCAGTGTTCTGATATAGACCCCTTCTTATCATGTTCAATATGTTGCTGGACACAGGTATGGTACCTAAAGTTTAAACTGCAACCACATGGTATCAGAGTTTAACAAACAGCCACGTAAGTACTCAGAGAAATACAAACTTTGATGCTTACCTCTTTGCTAAGAAAGAGAACGGAAACATTAAGTAAAAAAATTACAGAGTACATAAGGAATTTAGCTGTTAGATAAAATTTGAACATTTTTTTTGGGGGGAGGGGTGTAGGTCCTGACAGTTTAAATGATTTAGCTTTAGGTAACTAGGAGGATAGGATGGTGGATTGAAGTAGCACGGTAGTTTTAATAATGCATTTGTATTTGTTCCTCAGTAAAGGTCAGTGCTGCTAAATGAAATGGACTAGAATGGGGAAAGGGACAGATGGAATACTAATATAATAATAACTGACAAAGGCAGTTCACAAAGTAGCAGCTGCAGAACCTGTTATCTTTGGAGACAGATAGGAGTAGCTAGTAGTCAGATTGTCTCAGTGATCTTTACTGGAGCCTCTACTTCCTGTGATATTTGTTTCTGACTTTACTCTGATAAATTCCCAGATATCTAAGAGAAGCATACCTCTCAACTGTCCAGATTTTCACAGAATGTCCAGATTTTTGCCTCATAGTTTTGGTCTGTTCCTCATAAAATTTGGGTTTTTCTGGCAAAACACTTATGATTGAAGTTACTAAATAATAACGTACTTTTGAGTTTCAGACTTCATAGTCTCCAAAATGCATGTTAATGCACATCCTGTTATTCTAGCAACTTTCTAAGTTTATAAGAGCTATATTTAAAATCTGTCCCTATTTTTGGGCCTTTATCCCCATGTTATTTTAGGCTTTGGCCAGATTTCTTGTACTAAAAGGTTGAAAGGTGCGAGAGATAAATGTGTTTACTTATAATTTTTGGAGTTAGACTGTCAGAGCAATATCCTCAGAATCCTCTGAACTTCTTGTTGGGACTGGACTGAAATGTGGGAGCTGTGATGTAATTTGAAGAAATACATAGTCACATAGTCTGGTTTCAACAACAAGAAAGAAAGGAAGGAATAATAGACTAGTGCTGTATTTATATATTTGCTGTATTGTTTCTGTCCTTTGCTGTTGTCTGCACTGTTTATTTCCTGCCCTCCCTTCCAAGTGTTCTTGTAGTCTTAAACTTGGGGCTTTTGATTTGCCTGGCCCTGCTGTAATTCTGATCTTGGTCACTGCTCCCAGTCCAGTCTCATTTGATCACTCAACATAGTGCAGTGAGATTATTTGGGCAGGACTACTCCCTTGCTTCTTTGACTTTGAACGCTTCTGTTTCCTCCCTCCCCACTTTAAAAAAAAATTACACTTTATACATCTGTTTTACTGCAGTTGTGTTCTTCATACTTTATTACCTTATTTTTGCTGTGTGCTCGTAAAGTGCTTTTATTCTGCTGCATTTAATACTGCTTGTCAGTACCGTAATTAAATTTATCTGTTATTCTAAGCATTTTAAGCTTTGGTCTTAGCACTTGTGCTTCAGGTAAGTTACTTTACATTTAAGAAGGTTCTTGTGGTCTACACTCTTGAGGACAAACCCTTAACAAAACTTTCTCTTCATAAAGTCCTGCATACCATTGCTTGAATTTCCTTGTGTTCTGACTGCGTGTGCTTCTCAAACAATCTAATAATATAGAGCTGATAAGTATATTTTTTGGGACATTTTAACTGTTCAGAGCTCTGCACTGTCTTAATTTTTTCTTGATTGCATTATTTATATATTTGCTGGCATTGTTTTCTGATACTCTAAGTGCCTTCATTTTGATTTTTTCCTAATTTACTGCTTTCTGCACTTGTTTTTAGTCATTTCTAACATTCAATTGCATTTATTTAAACTGTATTTGCTTTAATATTGCTATACACTCAAGTGTACTAGCTTACACTGAATTTGAATTGTTTTTACTGCTCCTTTTGCTGCTTTTCTGTAAAAAACAAACAAAAAGTTCTAAGCTTGTTTCCTGGCTTTCCTATAACTAGTATAGTCCAGATACAGATTTTCTGTATCCAGGACTGTTTGTAAGCTTCTGAGCTCACTAAGCCTTTCTTTGTTGGAGGGAAGCCTTCTAGCTAATCACTGGGAGTGGTAAGCAGTAGGTAGCATATCTACCACAATATGAGTAGTTTCTGGCCTAGAAATTGTAGCATATTGGCTGTTTGGGCAGTTTTTCCATCCCTTACAACTTTCTGGTTTAAAAGCCTTCATTTTTACTTGTTTCCCACCTTTTCTGTAACTAGTCTAGTCCAGATATAGATTTGCTGTATCTGGGATTGTTTGTAAGCTTTTGAGCCCACCCAAGCCTTTCTGTGTTGGAGTGACACCTTCTAGCTTATCAGTGGGAGTGGTAAGCACTAGGTAGCCTATCTACCACAAGAGGAGTGGTTTCTGGCCAAGAAATTTAGTTTATTGGCCTTTGGGGCAGTTTTTTCATCCCTTTCAACTTTCTGGTTTAAAAGCCTGTGTTTGCGTGGGTTTGCACTTGTTTATGTTCCGCTCAGCAGTGCCGAGCTGAGGTAAACTATTACTGGTGCCAGAAAGTCTACTCTTCAGTTTTTCCCTTAGATCTTGCTAGTTCTTTCTCTCTTGCTCTGTTGCACTTCAAATAGCTTAATCACTTTGCACTTCAACAGGTTTTTGTAGCAATTATTGTAGCACACCTAAGTGCCATCAGCACTAGTCATTCTTCATAGAAATAGCTCCAGTACTTAGTAATTACGAACACCCTTCCTGGCATGATTAAAGGGCAGTTCCCTGTGCTTTCTCTTATTAACATGGTGCACGTGGGCATTCTGAGGCAGTGTAACAACTGTCTCATGTACACAGACAACCCTTTCCTCTTACCTCCCAACACTCAGAATTGTGAGAGATGCACTTATATCACCAAATTGGAAGCCACACACTGTCCAGCCAAGACCGGAATAGCTGGTCAAGAGGAGGAGGTTAACACCTGCACCACACCACATGGAATGCATAGCCCTCCAGAACACCCACCATTACAGCTCTCACATAAAAACACAAACCACACACCCACCTTCATGAAGGCTTTCAATAGAAATTTGCCCAAACAGCAGCAGCATCCAAGACAGAAACCCACTCCCACCACAACACAGCACAAACCACAGGACACATAGCTCACCTCCACAGTGTGCCCCTCAACCTAAGCCCCTAAGGCTAAACACCTTGCCCAATACACTAATCATAGGTGACTCAATAGTGAAGCACACAGGTGTCCCACTCACTAGGATGAATAAGCAGACAGTAACAGTCAGCTGTCTGTCAGGTGCCAGAATCCAACACATCCAAAGCAAAAAACACAGCATCAATGGGACCAGACAGTGTCCTGGGCTGTGTCCTACATGAACTCCAAGAAGAGCTAAACCCAAACATAAAACTACTGTTCAATCTCATCCTTACTAAAGGATATGTACTCAAAGAGTGGCAAACAGCAACAGTGGTCCCTCTCCACAAAGGTGGTGCCTCAACGGATCCTGGAAACTATCACCCCATAAGCCTGACTAGCTTGGTCTGCAATGCTATGGAAAGGATCATCATGGACCTCATAAATAAGGATATTGGGGACCTACAGACACTGGATCCTACCCCGTTCAGCTTTGTTAAGGGCAGATCCTGCCTCTTAAACCTGGTTGATTTCTTTAAAACAGTCACCAAGGCTATTGACGAGGGGAAGGTGGTCCACACAGCCCACCTGGACCTCGCAAAAGCCTTCGATACAATACCCCACTCGGGCATTATAGATAAGCTCAACAGCTTAAATATAAACCCGTATGTCACTAGATGGGTTGCAAACTGGCTCAAGGACAGAACCCACATGGTTAGAATTGCTGGAGCCATGTCAGACTCCAAACCAGTTACAAGTGGTGTCCCACAAGGCTCAGTCCTGGGACCTCTCTTGTTCGGTATATATTTCTCGGAGGTACAGGCCAACACGGAAGGACTGTGGCTGACCAAGTTCACAGATGACTGCAAACTGGGCGCCATAATCGACTCTCCAGCCGACACAAGCATCCTCCAAAAGGGCCTCATAGAAACAGACAACTGGTGCCAGAGCCATGGCCTCAAGCTAAGCCAAAAGTGTATAGTCATCCCCTTTGGCAAAAACAAAGTGCCCACAAATTACCACATAGGTGGTAATCCATTAAGTACAGAAGAAGTAATTAGGGACCTGGGGACCCAAGTTGATAGCAATCTCTCATTTGACAACCATGTGGCCAAAGTGGTTAGAAAAACATTTTATATAGCCCACCTGATCATGAAGGAATTCACATCTAGATCAGGGAAGGTCATCGTGCCTCTTTACTCATCCCTCATCAGGCCCATAATGGAGTACAATGCCCCTTTTGGGATGTACCTTACCAGACACCTGCAGCAACTGGAAAGACCCCAAAAGTACCTCACCAAGAGGATCAAAGGGCTCAAACAGATGCCTTATGTTGCCTGGTTAAAGAAACTCCAGCTCTACTCAGTGGCATACCGCCTGCTCAGAGGCAATCTGTGCCTGACGTATAAAGCCATGTCCAACCCGGAATTAATGGACATGCTGCACATCAGAAAATCCAAATCCCATCGAGCTCTGGCTCGAGACTTGAACCTCAGCACTGAAATAAATAGGACATGCTGGAGGGACAGATTCATAACCCAGAGGCTCCCTTCACTCTGGAATAAAATCCCAGTCCAGGTTAGGCAGACTCCCTCATTGACTCTCTTCAAGAGGAATCTTGATGAGTGGATGGGAGATCATAGGTTTACCCCAGGTATCACTTCTGTGTCACTGTTAGACAGAGGCATAGTATACTAACCTTGAAAAAGGGTATAGCAAAATTAATTTAAAATGGGTGGCGAATGCCAAACACACTCTGGCTAGGCTTATAAATGCCCTAGGGGAGATAGCTAGTATGAACCTATGAACAGAACATGCAATATTATAAGGTCAGTCAAAAAAGGGCATAGCAAAATTAATTTAAAATGGGTGGAGAAAGCCAAACACACTCTGGCTAGGCTTATAAATGCCCTAGGGCAGATAGCCTAGTATGAACCTATGAACCTATGAACACACACACTCAGGTTATTCCACAACAAGTACAAGTATGACTCTGTCATTGTCTGTATGGGTGTGAATGACCTGAGATGCACATCCCTGGACTACATGAAAAGAGATATGGTGGAGCTCTCAGATTATGTGGCCCAGGCAGGTATGACCCTAGCCCTGAACAGTATCCTGTCGTCACCCAGGATGGTGCTGCAGTACAAACAAAAAATGATCGACTTCAACAATTGGCTATGTTTCTGATGTCATTCTAAGGGGATCCAGTATCTGTCTGCTTGGGATGACATGATTGACAGGCCTTGATGTTTTGCCAGAGATGGCCTGCATTTGTCACCCTTGGGTTTCCGGGTACTGGCCAAGGCTTTTGCCACCCCTATAGTGCCTTTTTTTAGGCAATGTTCCAAAGACCAAATTACCACCATAACAGCTATAAATAAATGCAATCCGAGGGTCATGCTGCTCAACACTAGAAGTCTAAGTCTCAAGACGCACTTGCTCGAAGCACTCCTCAAAATGAAGAAAATCAACATTTGTGCTGTAATGGAGACCTGGTTTAAAGTGGCAGAAAGCACCCGTGCTCTACCAGGCTATAACTCATTCCACACCTTTTGACTCCAAACATGGACCGAAGCTCCAAAGGTGGTGGTGTCTCCATATTCATAAAGGATATGCACACCTCCAGACTAGTAGCCCAGCATAACGCATCTGAGATACTTCAGGTAAAACTAACATTGGGTAAGACGGCAATCCAGGTCATAGCCTGCTATAGGTCCCCAACAATGTCCCTAGGCTGTCACTCCATGGTCCTAAACACTCTGGAATCTATTAAGGTCCAACCCAACACTCTCAAACTAGGAGACGTCAACTACCTCTCCATCAACTGGGAAAACTACTCAAGCACTAATACACTTGTCCAACACTTCCTGGAATTCATCACTTTCAATGCCCTGGACCAGCTCATTCTGACCCCCACTAGAGGAAGCAACATCCTTGACCTGTTTATTACTAACATGGGTGACTGTTGCTCTACACCAATAGTCAATCCCTCCCTGGTCAGATTCGACCATAAACTAATCACCATGGAAATCCACATCTCTCACACACCCCGCAAAGGTAACCCCCTTGAAAAACTTCTCCAAAGCTGACTTTGGTCTCATAAAAACAGAGGTGGCTAACTTCATGGCACCTATGCCAATGGAAAATAGCTGCATGACTGCCAAATCATACACCAATGCACTGTATGAACATGTACATAAATGCATGGAACTAGCCATACCGAAAAGAGCCAAGATGCTCTCCTCCAAAAAAAGGAAGCCAATCTGGTGGTCCCCTGCCATTAATAAACTCTACAACAGAAGGAAGATACTGTTGCAGAAAAATCTGAAGTCCCAAGACTGGAAAAACTCCCTTAGCCTCAAAAGAAATTTGAGATCCCTCATCAAATCCTCCAAAGCCAGCTATGAAGGCAGAATTGCAACAGACACTAAAAACAATCACAAACCCTTCTATAGTTATATAAAGAACCTCCATAGCAATACCCAGATTTGCTCTGAGTTACTGCACAATGGTACCTCCTATACTGAGCCAACAGATATTGCTAACATACTGGCTGACAGATTCAGTGCCAACTTTACCCCCTTCCCAAAGGACCAATCACAATACTGGAAGAATGCCAGGCACCCAGCTTTACTGCAGCACAGGTTAAAGCTGCATTGTCCAAGGCCAAGAATACAGCTTCCATGGGATCCAGTAATATCTCTAGCTGTGTTCTACATGAACTACAAAGTGAACTGGTGCCACATCTGTGTACCCTGTTCAGTGACAGCCTCACCTCATGTGCACTGCTACAGTCATCCCTCTCCATAAGGAATACAGCTTCCATGGGACCTGATAATATCCCTAGCTGTGTTCTACATGAACTACAAAGTGAACTGGCGCCACATCTGTGTACCCTGTTCAGTCACAGCCTCACCTCAGGTGCACTGCTACAGTCATCCCTCTCCATAAAGAATACAGCTTCCATGGGACCCGATAATATCCCTAGCTGTGTTCTACATGAACTACAAAGTGAACTGGCGCCACATCTGTGTACCCTGTTCAGTCACAGCCTCACCTCAGGTGCACTGCTACAGTCATCCCTCTCCATAAAGAATACAGCTTCCATGGGACCCAATAATATCCCTAGCTGTGTTCTACATGAACTACAAAGTGAACTGGCGCCACATCTGTGTGCCCTGTTCAGTCACAGCCTCACCTCAGGTGCACTGCTACAGTCATCCCTCTCCATAAAGGGGGAGTGACTACAGACCCTGGGAATTATTACCCCATTAGCCTGACGAGTCTGATATGTAAAGTTATGGAGCACATCATCATGGACCTGACTAACAAAGATATAGGAAATCTCCAAACTCTAGACTCCACACAATTTGGCTTTGTGAAAGGGAGATCATGTCCACTCAGCCTGGTTGACTTCTTTGAATCAGTCAACAGGGATGTGGATGAAGGTAAGGCAGTGCATGCAACCTGCCTCAATCTGCCTAAGGCCTTTAATACCATTCCTCACTTGGGAATTATTGATACACTCACCAAACTAGGCATCACCAAACTAGGCATCAACACCTATATCACTTGGTGGGTTGCAAAATGGCTCACAAATAGAACACACAGTGTGAAAGTAGTGGATTCTAACTCAGACTGCTGACCAGTCATGAGTGGAGTCCACAGGGATTGGTCCTGAGTATCTGGCTGACCATGTTCACAGATGACTGCAAGCTGGGAGCCATTATTAACTACCCAAGTGACACAGATATTCTTCAGAAAGTCCTCACTGAGACCAGTGACTGGTGTCGAAACCATGGCCTTAAGCTTAATGCCAAAAAATACGTCATCATCTCCTTTGGTAAAAACTCAGTTCCCACTAATTACCACATCGATGGGAGCGCACTGAACACTGAAGGTGTTATAAGAGATCTGGGGATGCAGGTTGACAGCAACCTCTCCTTCAACTACCACATTGCCACTGTGGTCAGAAAATTCTTCTGTGTGGCACATCTCATTACTAAGGGTTTTGCATCCAGGAAGAAAGAAGTCATTGTCTCTCTCTACTCTTCCCTCATTAGACCAATCATTGAGTATAATGCCCCATTTTGCATGTACCTCACTAGACACCTGCAACAGCTGGAGAGGCCACAGAAGTACCTCACAAAGAGGATCCTAGGCATTAAACACATGTCCTACTTGGACAGACTCAAAAGACTCCAGTTATTCTCATATCACCTACTTAGAGGCAATCTCTGTTTGACTTACAAAGCCATGTTTGACCCAGATCTGTTAGAAGTGCTACATCTAAAGAAATCCCAATCCCTCCGTACCACATGCTTCAGAGACCTCAACCTCATTACCGCAATCAACAGAACATCCTGGAGGGACAAGTTCCTCACTCAGAGACTGCCCATGCTCTGCAATAGGCTTCCCATACATGTCAAGCAGAGCACCTCGCTGTCCCTCTTCAAGAGGAATCTTGATGAGTGGATGGGTAATAGAAAGTTCACCCCGGGGATCACTCCAGTGGCTCTACTTGATAGAGGCACTGGGAACTAATGTTGGGCAGCATGATAGCAGGACACTTCTATGGGATAGGCTTGTAAAGGCTCCAGGGCCAATAGCCTAGTACACACCTATGAACCTAGTAGCTGCAGTGTGCAGTCTAGCAAAAACTGGGGGTCTTGAAAACGTGTGGAATAAATCACTGAAATATAAGTTAGTGTTTAGAAGAGTAAATAGAAATGTTGGGGAGTATTATGGGGGTGAGACATAAGGAAGTAGACTGCCTGTTGTCATTTATAGTTCACTAATGAGGCCATAAGAGATGACAGCTTCAGATTAAGCACATTAGGTTGGTTAATGGATTAAAAGTTTTAGGAACACAGTGATACAGATGTAGAGTGTTTCTTATGAGGAGAGGATGTTAAAGTTGAAGCTCTTTAACCTTCCAATTAAAAAAGAAAAGGAAACACATCTTTGGAATTAATATTTTAAGAATGACTGTGAGACATGACCAATATTAATACTTTGTTCAGTATGAAAGTAATGACACATTGCAATTCTTTGGCTAGTGGTATAGTTAACCGCTATACCATACACTTATTAAAAAGGCTATGGCTATATATTTATTTTGGGGGGTTGGAAGATGCAGCTGAGCAGAAGATAACTGCTTAGTTACACAGATTTAATATTTGAGTATCCTCACTCACTGGGTAGTCAGATAGAGGTGTGCAGCACCATACAGACAACTTTCTTTTGCATACCTGTACCTCTAAGTAAGTTACAAGCAGAACAGTGCTCCTGGGTCTCGCATATAAAATCAACCAATTGCTTTTATAATGTCTAGTTAGGAGATGTTAACAAATAATACATCACTAATATATGATTTCAAATAGTTGAGAAAGAAATGGTGATTTACTGCCTTATGACTTGGTATATATTTATTTTTAATCAGCAACTGCCAGTTGCACTAGTTAGCTTTCATGATTTACTTCATTAAACTTTATGTCTCTGTTGTTGTTGATAACAGTTTCAAAGACATCCAGCCAGATTCAATAAAGCCTACACAGTCCATTTCTGCTGTGTGCATGTGACAATGCACACAGTAGTAAACTGTTTTAGATTCAGTAAGCAACTCTACACGATGTGTACAGCTTTGCAGAGCTGCGCAAACAAGGTAAACACCATGTTTTGCTAATTACAGCATAAGTGGCTGAATTGTATGCTAATTGTAGATCATTATGTGCAATGTTCCTGTTGAGCCACTGTAGCTAGATAGCACATGCATATAAGTACTGAGCATATGTGAAAATAGTGCCATTTTGTATAGTCAGCCAGAGTGAGTGCAGGCATGAATGGAGATGCACATGAGAACGTGTTTGAAGTAATGTGTGAATCAATTAACTTCAATATATGTTCTATTTACAGTTGTTGACAATGTTTGTGTACAATAAATATCTACAACCCATACACCACTTTATCGTCTCTTTTGAATACAGGAGACAAGTGACACTAATCAATCCAAGATGGAGGAGCTATTCAACAAGCCATAAAGCAACCGTGTTTTCCTTGCGAATTCCAAAATCTATTGAAAAACAGCCATGGAAAGAAGTCTATACAGAAAGAATGTTAGGGTTACTTTTGCTTTAATTCATGTGTATATGCAACAGGCTGAAGTCTATGCTGCTGCTGCTGCTAATAGACTACGGCCAGGAAGGAGAAGAATTGTCAGACCCCGGTTAACATATCATAATCTACATGACGTGAAAATTGTAGAGCACTACAGGGTGGATAGAGAGAGAGAGTGACAATACAGGAATTCTGCAACCTATGCCATCCTCAGCTCTGAGCCAGGGCATCCCAATGGAGACAAAGGTATGTCTAGCACTTAGAATTTTAGCTACAGGTATTTTTCAGAGACCAACATGGGACATGCTGGGGGGTGTCACAGGCATCAACATCTGGGATCCTCCATCAATTCCTGAATTCTATGCTCTAACATGCTAGTGCCCACATATGTTTTCCCAATACTCCTGAGGACAGGGCCAGAAATATGCAGGAGTTTTACCCTGAAGTACACTATCCTGAAGTACTGGGTGACATAGATGGCACACATACAAATTAATGCATCACCTGAGGAACAGGGAAGGCTCTACAGAAATATAAAGGGCTACTTTTTAACTGCTAAATCATGTGTAATGCCAAGGGAATCATCTTGAACATGTGTGCTGGCAATCCAGGCAGTTAACAGGATTCACATATCTGGCACACCTCTCAACTGTATCAGTTGTTCACAAGGGGGGTATCCCATGGGGTCATTTACTGAGGGATGCAGGTTATGCACTGGAACCATGGCTGATGACGCCCATTAGAAATGTGCACACACCTGCTGAAGAATGCCTTAATGAGGTACATGCTCACACCACAAATATCATAGAGCATGTGTTTGGGCTGCTGAAGTCACATTCTGGTGCCTAGATACACCTAGAGGAACTCTGCAGTGAAATCCATGGACATGTCCTGAAGTATTCACTGTATGTGCCATGCTACAGAGCATCATCCTGAGAAAGCAGCTTCAGCAGGTATTATGCCTAAGCAAAATGGAAGCTTGCTATAACAGAATTGCCCGTTTTGCTGCAAATTGCTCATATAGAACTCATCACTGTACTGCTTTGAGACAGCTCCACTGGCTTGAACTGCCCAACCTCCTAACCTACAATCAGCTCTGCCTCTGTCATTCTATCTATTACCTCCCCAATAAGTGTCCTGCCCTCAAAAACCTAGTACAACATCACTCAGTCAAAAGGCCTCTTAGATCATCAAGCAAACTACTACTAGAAGTCACCAACAGCTACAATAGCTTTGGAGATGCACTATATAGTAGTTCGGTGGCTAAAAAATGGAACTCTGTCCCTACTAGCATTCAAAACTCATCATCCAAAGCCTCCTTTAAAGACCTCATCAGGCAACATCTCAAGCAAAGTTGGCAGTGCCATGATTGCTCCCCAGGCTAGTGAAAGCGGATAACATATGCATACTAAATCTAGAGCAATTTATAATAGTTTTCAATCTTACTCACAAACACTGGCTAATCTACAATGTATGTACTGTACCTGTGTACTATGTATGTATTCTACCTACATTCCAAAGTTCAGCTGTACACCACAAATCTATTACTTACCTTTATTTTTAAAATTAATATCTTTTTTGATTGTTCTCTCCACTGTAACTGTTTGTGCCGCATGCCACTGTAAAAACATGTCTCTTGTAATTTGTATGTATACTGATTATGTCTAAATAACTAAATGTATCTGTAATTTTTCTTTGTGGAGCTTTTCTCCCCGGGCCTCTGCTGAAAAAGGGCCTTTTTGGCTCAGTCAGACACCCCCGGTTAACAAATGTAAAATAAAAAAAAAATAAAAATCAGACACAAAGTTTTTGTATCCCTAAATCCAAAAGATAGAAAACAGGGATATGGCACTTTTATCATCACTTGTACAGGGTGTTGTGGGGGGGGGGGGGCAGGTAGCCTAGGCTGACACTAAAGGTTGGTGAGTGTGTGTGAGTAAGAAAGAGAAGCAGGAAGACATTAGGATAAAGTACAAAATGCCCAGTGAAGAAAAAAATGAGTTTTAAGCTTCATGGCTGAATCATGTAACTGCTGTGTGTGTGTCTGTATGTGTCCTCCAGGTGAAACTGCTGTATGAGTGTCTGCATGAACACAGCCAAGCTCTGTGTTAGCTCTACATCTTGGTATGTTGGACAGGTGTGAGCTCTGCATGGCAGAGGTGAAAGTTCATCGTTGTCAAACCCAACCACGAGAACTGGCTCTGCCAGGAGTTGCACTGGCATATCCATGCCAAAGTTCAGATGAACTGCTGCCTCGTAAACATGACTGATGTCTGCTGGATAACCTCCTTTCACGGGATGCCCAGAACCATGACCCCATATCCTGTCATGCCTGGGTGTGGACAGCTCAACCACTGATGGAGCACTGGAAGTACTGCTACTATGGGACCGTGATCGGGCACAGCCACATTGGCTGACGGCAGATGATGTGGCTGACCTACAGCCATGAGGATGCTGTCCCCCTCCTAGCAGATATTCCATCATAGACAGTGCCCATTCTAATGTGTCATTCATCTGAGCCATTGAATTGGCTATAGGGTGGAGGCAGTCATGCATGTCACCCTGTGCCACATCTACAACTCTAAGCATTTATCTGGAGGATCTATGGGAACATGCCTGTGCCTCTATGATGGCCCTAAACATATGTTGAGTGGCACAGGAAGAGACAAATGGATCAGGTGGAGGATGGACTAGAGGCCTCCTTTAAACACCCCTAATGACCCTCCTGTGTGGCACCTCACCCACACTTTGGCTACAGCTACAGTCAACAGGCACGGAAGCTGCAGTAACCACAGTTCCCTGATTGACTGTCTCACCCTCCACCTGTCCAATATCCAAGGGCTCACTAGAATGGGTAGGCATATTCCTACTGGCTGTGACCAATGGAATTACAGGGGATGGCAGTATGTCAACCTCAGTGTCATATTCAACCTCTGCACCCCCCCCCCCCGACTGTACTGCTGTTTGTCCATCATCAGAGTCTGTGGATACTCTGACAGCAGTTGGTAGAAGTTCCACACTTCCACTGTCAGGAATACCTGTGATAAACAACAAACACAGAAAAGTAATACCTACATTACTATAGTCCAATATATGCCAACAAACTAACAGTGGTGCCATTATTACAGACAGGACAGCAATACACACAACAGTCCTGACACCATCACCACAAACTAAATATTTCTTTAAATTGCTCATCAGTACTGACATAAAAACATTTTGCTTACCATGTGCAGATATTGTAGGCTCCCTATGCTGGATTGTCCTAGAAAAAGTTAAGCAAAAAGTAAGAACAACATCAGCACAATTAACAGTAATGCGGGGGGTAAAACATTTTGCCCTTTATATGTCCATTAACTATACTTTCAACAAGAACTTCAATGACAAGTCCAACCTAAGCCCCATGTATAATCAATCAGAACATGTTGTTAACTGTAGCAATCTACAGACCTAATGTATACACGAGTATTTAACAATTGAGGTACAAAAGCCTACCTGGAAGCTCTTCCTGGGACATACTTGCTGTCCTTGAACCAATAACACCAATGTCAAGGACATGCTGTTCTGCACTTTTCAGGGTACTGTCTGGATCCCTGACAGTGGACAGGAACTCTTCATTTGCTGTTAGTGGTGGCTCTGCAGCAGGTCCACCCAGTACCCATCTGATCATGGACCACTGCAACTGCTTTCCTCCATGCAGATGAGATCATGTCGGTGGCCCCATGATGTACCTGATCATATGTTCTGCTGTGACTGCTTACTAGATTCACATCTGCAGCTATCTGCTGACAAATTTGCATTCTGCCTGACATATCTCCATGTCCCCTCTCAAGTAGAAAGGCACCATGTCAGCTAAAAGCTTCCGCAGTGACCTGATTCTCAAGGTCACTGAAGGGTGGCTTTCAAGGATTAAAATGTCAGTTTGGCATAGTCCTAGGTGTCCTAAAACACAGCAGAAGGATAATACACATAAGTATCACATAACTAAACCATACCTATTCCCAGATAAATCAGAAAAGGTAGCATTTCATTGCCCACTGGAGAAACATGAAACAGTCTAGAAATTTGAAATATGAACAACAAATTCACACACAAAGTAAGTCTGGATGCAAAACAAAGGAGAGTAACAATAGCCACATATCCTTGTTTGTGCCAAAACAGAAATGCAGCTTTGCTCCCCACCCACCAAAAGAACAGGCAAATGGCACATTTTCTAACAAAGCATTAGTGAAATGCTAAAAGTGCTATCAAATGAACTGTCCTTGAAACGTGTCAGATTTTAATAAAAAACATTACATTTTAAGCTATTGCCAGTCATATATACCTGAAATATGCCTGACAAACATGCCCATGCCATCAGCATACATCTAAGGAATGCATAACGATAACAGTAGCATTTGATAATTAATATATTTATATGAATATGAAACAGATTTTTCTTAAATAACATTTCAACATCTGCAGTATATAGCTGAAAACTGCAAGCATACCTTCTTACGTTCAGTAGTCTTCTGTGCAGATATATTCCAAAGTAATAGCCTCTTGTGTGTTCTCCATATAAACAAGTCTCCTCACCTTCAGGTTCCCTAGCTACATAGGTTCATAGGTTCATAGGTAGATACTAGGCTATCTGCCCTAGGGCATTTATAAGCCTAGCCAGAGTGTATTTGGCTTCCGCCTCCCTATTAGATTAGCCTACTGTGCCTCTGTAAAGTAGGTCACAGAAGGTACCCTTTTAAGATTAGTTTATTGTACCTCTGTCTAGCAGGGACACAGGGGAGATCCCAGGGGTGAATTTGCGATTTCCCATCCACGCGTCCAAATTTCGCTTGAAGAGGGTCAGCGTGGGGCTATGTCTAACATGAATTGGGATTCTATTCCAGAGTGAGGGGAGCCTCTGGGAAATGAATCTGTCCCTCCAGCATGTCCTATTTATTTTTGTGCTGAGGTTTAAGTCCCTGGAGTGTGTAGCTCAAAGGGACTTGGATTTTTTGAGGTGGAGCATGTCCATTAATTCTGGGTTTGACATGGCTTTGTATGTCAGGCATAGATCACCTCTGAGTAGGCGGTAAGCAACTGAGTAGAGTTGGAGTTTCTTTAGTCGAGCTGCATAGGACATCTGTTTGTAGCCCATGATCCTCTTGGTGAGGCACTTTTGGGGTCTCTCCAGTTGCTGCAGGTGTCGGGTAAGGTACATCCCAAAAGGGGCATTGTATTCAATTATGGGCCTGACGAGTGACGAGTAGAGGGGCACAATGACCTCTCTTGATCTAGATGCGAACCCCTTTGTGATAAGGTGGGCTATATAAAAGGTCTTTCTAACCACTTTGGCAACGTGATTATCAAAGGAGAGATTACTATCTACGTTGGTCCCCAAATCTCTAATTACGTCTTCCGTACTTAATGGATTACCACGTATGTGGTTACTTGTAGGCACCTTGTTTTTCCGAAAAGGGGATGACTATGCACTTTTTAGCATTTAGCTTGAGGCCGTGGCTCTGGCACCAAGCATCCGTCTCTGTGAGACCCTTTTGGAGGATGCTTGTGTCAGCTGGAGATTCAATTATGGCCCCCAGTTTGCAGTCATCTGCGAACTTTGTCAGCCATAATCCCCCTGTGTTAGCCAGAACCTCAGAGAAGTATATACCGAACAAGAGAGGTCCCAGAACTGAGCCCTGTGGGACGCCACTTGCAACTGGTTTGGATTCGGAAATGGCACCTGCAATTCTGACCATGTGGGTTCTATCTTGTCTTTTTATGGTGTAGATTTAGGGCTGCTAGCACAGTGAAGATGCAAATGAGGTGTGAACTCATTAAGAATATCTGAATCCCAAACTTTTGGCTCCATGTAGCAGATATAAAAATAGTGCAGGCTCCCCCTCAGTGTTTGTTGCTAATAGATTGCAACTGTGAATGATTACTGGTGGGAGAAGGAAAACACAACAACAATGCAGACCGCCCCATTTCCAGTGGGTGTGTCAGGTTAGACTTATAAAGTGCATATAAGCAATTTTATCAAGGTTGGAAATGTAAGCAAGCAGCACACAATTCACAGGTTCTGTTCATTAACATCCAACCACCCTGTTATTGGCCGACAACTGTATATTATTGCCATTTAATATCCTCACACATTTTAAGGACAAGGATATAGCATAGGTTCATAGGTAGGTACTAGGCTATCTGCCCGAGGGCATTTATAAGCCTAGCCAGAGTGTGTCAGCTTTTGCTGCCCCATTGATTAATTAACTGAGCCTCTGTCAAGCAGAGCCAATGAAGTGATCCCAGGGGTGTATTTTCTGTTACCCATCCACTTGTCAAGGTTTCTCTTGAAGAGTGCTAGTGAGGGGCTCTGCCTAATGTAGTTAGGAATTTTGTTCCAAAGCATGGGGAGTCTCTGTGACAGGAATCTATCCCTCCAGCATGTTCTATTTATTGTTGTGGTGAGGTTTAGCTCACTAGAGCGAGTGACTCGCAGTGACTTGGATTTCTTTAGGTGGAGCATGTCCATCAATTCCGAGTTGGACATTGCTTTGTAAGTCAGACAGAGATCATCTCTGAGTAAGCGATATGCCACTGTGTACAGCTGGAGATTTTCTACTCGGGCTGCATAGGACATATGTTTGAGGTCAGTAATCCTCTTGGTGAGGTACTTTTGTGGTCTTTCCAGCTGTTGGAAGTGTCTTGTGAGAAACATCCCAAATGGGGCATTGTACTCTATGATGGGTCTGATGAGTGATGAGTAGAGGGGCACTATAACCTCTTTATTTCTAGATGCGAACCCTTTAGTAATTAGATGGGCTACATAGAAGGATTTCCTAACTACTTTGGTAATATGATTGTCAAAGGAGAGATTACTATCTACCTGGGTCCCCAGATCTCTTATTACCTCTTCTGTATTAAGGGGGCTGCCGCCTATGTGGTAATTCGTGTGCATTTTGTTTTTCCCAAATGGGATGACTATGCATTTTTTGTCATTTAGCTTGAGACCATGACTTTGACACCAGGTATCTGTTTCAGTAAGGCCCTTTTGGAGAAAGTCCGTGTCAGCCAGAGAGCCAATTATGGCTCCTAGTTTGCAGTCATTGGTGAACCTGGTTAGCCATAGCCCTCCTGTGTTTGCCTGTACTTCTAAGGAGTATATGCCAAACAGTAGGGGTCCCAGGACCGAGAATTGTGGGACACCACTTGTCACTGGTTTAGAGATGGACCTGGAGCCTGCTATTTTTATCGCGTGAGTTCTGTCTGTAAGCCAGTTGGCAACCCATCTCATGACGTAGGGGTTTATGTTCAGGCTGGTGAGTTTTTCTATAATTCCTGAGTGGGGAATGGTGTCAAAAGCTTTGGCGAGGTCAAGGTAGGCTGTGTGAACCACCTTCCCCTCATCTTTGGCCTTGGTGACTGTCTTGAAGAAGTCAACCAGGTTTAGTAGGCATGATCTTCCCTTAACAAAGCCAAACTGGGTCAGGTCAAGCGTTTGGAGGTTCCCAATGTCTTTGTTAATGAGTTCCATGATGATGCGCTCCATAGCCTTGCAGATCAGGCTAGTCAAGCTTATAAGGTGATAGTTACCAGGGTCAGTTGTGGCCCCTCCTTTGTGGAGCGGAATAACTGTTGCTGTGCACCATTCTATGGGCATGTAGCCTGTGGAAAGGCTGAGGTTGAACAATGTGTTTAGGTGGGGGGTTAGTTCATTCTGTAGTTCATGCAAGACACAGCCTGGGACACCATCTGGCCTCATTGACGCTGTGCTTTTGGCTTTTGAAAGGGTTTTTATCACCTGTGCATCTGTGATTTCTGGGGCACTACACTTTTCTGGTATTGTTGTGGGCCCTTTTGGGGGTGAGAGGGGGGTGAAGTTTGCACTGAATCTATCTGCCAGGATGTTGGCAATATCAGTAGGTTCACTATATTTTGTGCTGTTTTGCACTAGCTCAGAGCATATCTGTGAGTTGCCACTTAGATTCTTGACATAGCTAAAGAAGGCTTTGTGGTTATCTTTCGAATCCTTGGCTATTTTTCTTTCAAAGTTAGCCTTGGATGATTTTATGAGGGACCTTAGTTTCTTACTGATGCTGATCAGGGATGTCTTTCCTTCTTGGGATTTGCTTTTTTTCTGAACTAGTTTCCTCCTTCTATTGTATAGCCTGTTTATGGCAGGAGTCCACCAGACTGGTTTCCTTCTCTTAGTGGAGTGAGTTTGGTTTTGCTAGGGATGGCACAATCCATGCATCCTTGTAGGTGCTCATAGAATGCATTTGTAAAGGTTCCTGCATCTTTGACACTGTTATCCTTTAGTGTGGTGGCTGTAAAACTTACCACCTCTGTCTTAAGTAAGGTGAAGTTTGCTATAGAAAAGTTTTTCACTGTGGTTTCCTTGGTTGGGGGTGGTGGTGTGGTGTGGACATCCAGAGTGATTGGTTTATGGTCTGATCTAACCAGTGATGGGTTGACCTCCAGTGCAGAACACCTGTCACCCATGTTGGTGATGACCAGGTCCAATATGTTTTCACCTCTGGTAGGGGAGTTTACCAGCTGATCCAGGGCATTTGAGTTGATAAATTCCAGGAATCACTGAACTTGGGAGTTTGTACTTGAGTAGTTTTCCCAGTTAACATTAGGGTAATTGAAATCGCCCAATATCGGGGTGTTCGGTAGCACCTTCATGTTTTCCAGTGTCTCCAGAAAGGCAGAGGGGTGGTCCTGGGTCATGGAGGGTGATCTGTAGCAGGCCACAATTTGCATTGCAGATTTGCCCGATGTTAGTTGCACATGGATGATCTCAGAGGTATCATGCTGCACCATTAACCTGGAGGTGTAGGTGTCCTTGATGAATATGGATACGCCCCCTCCTTTAGTGTTTTGGTCCATGTTCTGTGGCCGAAATGTGTGGTATGAGTTGTAGCCCGGTAGTGCTGGGGTGCTCTGCGGAGTCTTGAACCAGGTTTGAGTTACTGCACAGATGTCGACATTCTCCATACTGAGGAGTGCTTCGAGCGCATGCATTTTGCGATTTAAACTCCTGGTGTTGAGTAGCATAATCCTCATTTTTTTATTTGTGCTGTTTACGGAGGTGGGTTTGTCTTTTGCGCTTTGCCTAAAAAAGGCACTATGGGGGCAGCAAGAGCCCTGGCCAGTATTTGAAAGCCTAGGGGTGACAGGTGCAAGCTGTCTCTTGTGAAGCAACGAGGCTTGTCAAGCATGTCGTCCCAGGCTGACAGACACTGGATCCCCCTTGAATGACACCAGAAGCTTAGCCAATTGTTGAACTTGATCATTTTTTCTGTATACTGCGGTATCATTCTTTGTGAGGGCAGGATGCTACTCAGGGTCAGGGTCATACCTGCCTGGGCTACATGATCAGTGAGCTCTTCCATGTCTCTTTTCATGTAGGCCTGGGAGGTACATCTCAGGTCATTCACACCAACATGAACAATGACAGAGTCATATTTGTACTTGTTCTGGAGTGACCTGAGTGCTTGGTTTATGTGTCAGATTCTAGCTCCTGACAGGCAGATAACAGTAACCTTCTCCTTGTCCAGCCTAGTGAGTGGGACGTCAGTATTACTAGTGTGTTAGGTATGTTATTTCACCTTAAGGGCTGTGATTGTGCAGCACACTGATTTTGCCTTTTATGTGTTGTCTGGTTTGTGACGGGAGGTGCAGATTTTTTGGGTGTCTACTTTGGAGGTCTTTGATGCTTTTGCAGGTTTTTATTTAGAGCCTGCAAGTATGATTTTGTGTATTTATGTGTATTTTTTGCCAGTGCTGGTTTAGTATGTCGATGTGAGGCTGGAGGTGTGATGCAAGTGTTAACCTTCTCCTCATGACTGCCTGTTCCAGTCTTGGGTGGAGAGAGCTTAGCCTCCAATTTAGTTATATAATTGCATCTCTCGCATATGTTAATGTTTTGTGGTAGGAGGACAGGGTTGTCTGTGTACATGAGGCAGTTGTAACATTGCCTCAGGATACCCAGGTTTACCAGCTGGACTGGAGAGTATGCATGAAATTGCCCTTTGGTCATGCCTGAATAGTAGGGTGAGCTGCTTAGTTGCTTGGTGGTGAGGGGTGAATAATATGCCTTGCCCTGCTGGGCAATCAAGTGTCAGGGTATATTAATGCTTGCTATTAGGTCTGAGCAATTGCTGGACTGTAGGATGCTTTTTAAGTGCTTAGGTTGAGAGTTAGACTACTTTCAAGGGAAAAACTGAAGAGGAGATTTGGTGGAGCCAGGAATAATTTAGCCCTAGCCCGGACGTGCAAAACCATGCAAACGCAGTTTTTACAGCAGGGAAATGAAAGAGATAGAAATTAACCCAAAATTGCCTATAAACTACTAACTTCTGGGCTGGAACCACTCCTCCAGGGACAGATGGCTGCTCAAAGCTCCCTCTCTCACAGGTGAACAGAGAAACCTCCTTCTATCCAAGTAAGGTATGGGCAACTCATAAACGTGTAACACAGCCCTGAATTCAGCACTAGCCTGAAAACTGGACTATACTAGCTTAAAAAGGTGGGAAACAAGGAAAATTTTTTTTGAAAAAATAAGGCAAAAACAGTAAAAAATACACTTAAAACAGCTTTAAATGACTACAAACAGTAAACAATACACTTAAAACAGCTTTAGATGACTACAAGCAATCAGAAAAGGCTTTTAAACAAATTACTCAATTAACCAGTAAAAAAAATCTCATAACTGAGCCCTGTTCCTGTAGTCTTCAATCAGACAAGTTCTAACTGCACACTCCTGCCACTGGGGTGCAGGGGAAACTTCTGCAAAAATGAAGGCCTGGATTAGTGCTCAAGTTATACAAACAAAGCTAGATTCAGCAGGCCTGGATCTAGTCTATGCTACAACAAACAAGGTGCACCAATTTCAGTAAGAAACAGTTCAAATATGCAGGCACTATGAGCCTTTAACCAGAAATTCCCAGCTCAGAAGGGCAGAGTCCAGCCTCTCCTCCCACAAGAGAGCAGACCACAAACCTTCTTAATGTAAAATAACTGGCCTGAAGCCCAAGTGCTTAAACCAGAACTAATACACTTTTAGAATAACAGACACTGAGACTTCAATCAGCAGTTCCCAACTTAGAAGGATGTAAGCTACCTGTCCTGCCACAACAGTGCAGACCACAAACCTTCTTAATGTAAAACAACTGGTCTGAAGCCCAAATGCTTAAACCAAAAGGCTCAGAATGATAGTCACACCAAGCAGTAATAAATACATTTGAGCACTTTTAGGATGATGCAAAAGCAAAATAAAGTAATAAAGTAGGAAGAAACACAAATACAGTAAAAGCAGATGAATAGAGTGTAATTTTTTTGAGTGAGCAAATGAGATGGGCCCATGAGAAGTATCCAAATGCCAATTTACAAGAGGGGCGGGCAGTTTCAAAGCCACCAAGATTAACACCAAAACAAAAGCAGGGAGGGTGGGTGGGGAATTAACTGAAAAAACAGAGCCACAACTTCCATCTAGATAGTATTCAATGCAACACAAATAAATCAATTTAAATGCTGTATTATTTGAAAAAAGTGCAGATAAAGATTTATTTAAATTCACTTATATGTCCAGTTGATTGCAGGTAGGTCTTAGCTGGCCAAAGCTCAGAGTTTAAGCAGAAAATAATCCAAAATGTACCACTTATATAAGGCAGAAACCAAATATCAATGAAGTGAAACTACCCCCACTTATCACTGGCTATGCAGGAATTCTAACAAGCACTAAATTCTAACAAGCATTAACTGAAAAAACAGAGCCACAACTTTCAGATAGATAGTATTCAATGCAACACAAATCAATTTAAATTCTATATTATTTGAAAAAAGTACAGATAAAGATTTACTTAATTTCACTTATATGTCCAGTTGATTGCAGGTAGGTCTTAGCTGGCCAAAGCTCAGAGTTTAAGCTTGAATGCTCTACAGACTGCATGTCTCAGTTTACTGGTCAGATAACAGATGAGCAGCAAACACAGAGAGGTAAAACAGAGCTGCATTTCTGCAAGCAATAGTCATAAATGAACTTATAAGAATATCGCCTGAGCAGGGTAAATGCTCCAACTATAACAGCCAGATACAATAGTCGATAATAAACAAAAGTTAGTTAGAGCAAGCCACAGTAGATGAAACACAAGTTCATATGTCAAGTCCCCAGAACTTCAAGAGTCCTAATTTCACAAACGATAAGAACCATGACTCATTCAGTTCACAAACCGTTCTTTAATAAAAACAAAAATTAAGTACAAATATCAGTACAGGTTAGCGCTTTCACCTTACGGCTTCTTCAGACCTATTAAACTCTCCAAACATCACACAATTTAAATCTAAAAAAGCGCGAAAATATTACTCATTCTTAAAGTGCCAGTGCAAATAAAAAGAAATTTAAGCAATTCCTTACAAAATCGCATATCATCAAGCCATAAAACTATACTAAAGCAAATGCACTTAATAATTACATATATAAAACAACTTGTGCATATGTATATATTAATGTATTGATGTAAAAATATGAAAATATAAAAAATATATGTATATACGTATATAACACATAAAAACAACATAAGAACATAAAATATCAATATGACATGGTGTATAGCATGAAAAACAGATAAATATGTATATGTATATGTGTATAAATAAAAATATATGTATATGTGCCTGTATACACAAAAAATATGTTTCTATATACAAGGACTTCTGAAATGTAAGAAAAAATAAAACTAAATTATATGATTGCTATATATTAAAATAATATATGGATCAAGACTTATATATGGACCTATATAAACTACACAATAACAATATATATATATATGTGTATCATGTCCTTAATCCCCTCATTCTAAGGAAGGGCTTAATCGAGACTTTCCCATTAATGCCGGGGTGTAAATCAGACCTCAATCTCATAATCCAGGTGGCTTCTCTAGTTTCAGTATATGTCTTATAACGAATGTTGAACTACACCTTCACGCTACGTTAGATAGCGTTTTTCAATATGAAAAGAAATTGTTTGATCAAAAAAAGCTTAAATTACAAAGAGACATTAAGGATTTTAAAAACGGACATATATTTACTTGGCCGAGGGGTAATAGAGGCATTGAAGGTCAATTTAGACCTAGAAATGTTAATAATGGACAAATTATTTTGAATTGTGATCCTGTTCATACTGTTTCAAATGTTGATAATGGTGATACTCCTATGGGAGAGAATGTTAGTATTAGAACTGATAGTCAATGCAATGATTTGTCTAATGCTCTTAACAATGATAAGACTAGTAATAATCAACCAGTATCTAATGTATTGAGTGAACATCGTGCTATATCTGATATGATAGATAACATAAATACTGTTGATAATGAACAGATTCCAAGCCATCAAGAATCTATAGTACCAGTGGTCAGGAAGAAAGTTTTTAAGACTGGCAAGTTGAATAAGGCTGATGAAATAGGACAAGGAGGTTCTCAAAGGGCTGCCACTAGCTCTAGCACTACCATTTATGATGTGAATCACCCTTCCCCCATCAGGTTCGAACACAGGGAAGGAAAGGGACGGACCATAAGCAGAGGGCGACAGAAAAGGAAGCTGTCTCTAGGCCGGTTACCAAATCACAACATCAAGAGGATGTGGGAAGGGAGGGGGACAACATAGTTTTTAATATTTCATCTCGCATTTTATCTGCAGATGAAGAAGTTGTATTATCCCGAGGACTTTCTTTCATCCCTACCATATATAGTAATTTTGAAGAAACTTTACGAGATTTTAAGATGTATGTTCGTAACCTATCCCTGAGAATAACTTTTCACAACAACTATAAGCCTGTGGATACTACATGTGTTAGGAAACCGAGTACTTTTGTGCCTCCTTTGCACCCTTTATTGGCAGCATATAGTAAAATGGTTGAGGATGATTTATATAGGATGAGAGATAGAGATAAGAAGTGTAAAAACAGGAATAATTTATCATTCATACAGAAACAAGCATTGTTTAATTTACGTAAGGACCACACTATAGCCATTAGACCGGCTGATAAGGGAGGTGGGATAGTTATTATGGATGCATGGAAGTACCATGATAGCATGATTGCGATGTTAAGTGAGGAAAGGTTTTATGTCCCTATAGACAGAGATTCAGTCCTTGCCATAGCTAATAGGGTACAATGCATGTTGGATGATTTAGTTAAGAGTCATATTATTGATACATTGCTATTTAAAACATTGGAAGTGACATATCCACTTATTCCCTGCATAAATGGACTTCCGAAAATCCATAAGAATAGAGAGAATCCACCCCTTAGATCCATAGTAGCAGGGAGGGGGTGGTCTACTGAACCACTGTCTATTTATATTGAGAAGTTTTTTAGACCAATAGTTAATGCAAATGCATTCATTTTAAAGGATACTAGACAGTTTTTACTTGATTTATATGGCTTTACTAGTGGGAAATCTGAGGATCTAGATTTTCTTTTTGTTACGATGGATGTTCAGTCATTATTTACTGTTATTCCTAATGTAGAAGGAGTTGAAATGGTTGGGAGTTATCTCAGGAGAGAATCAGCAATGGATGGAAAACAGATAGATCTGTTATTGACTTTCTTAGAGGTGGTTTTGGAGTCTAATGCTTTTTGTTTTGGAGATCAATGTTACCTCCAGAGGGATGGCGTAGCTATGGGCACATCTTGTGCCAATAGCTACGCCAACCTTTTTATGGCAGAATGGGAACACAGATTTATGTTTCAACTATCTGGCTTTAAGGATTTTGTCCTATTTTATAGGAGGTTTGTGGATGACCTCTTCCTGTTGTGGAGAGGGTCATCCGAAGAACTGATATCATTTATTAATGAGATTAACTCACTAACAGAATATTTAAGGTTTACCTTTGAGTATTCTGAGGTGAGAATACCTTTTTTGGATATTTATGTAGAGAAGTTAGACAACGGTTTGATAAACACAGGACTTTATAGGAAGTTGTGTCATCGAAATGTATTGCTACATCATCATAGCATGCATCCAGGATATATATATGATAACATCATTAAAGGGCAAGCGATGAGGATTTCTAGATACTGTTCCATCGATTCAGGATTTAGAAATGAGCTGAATGATTTAAGTGAGAGACTCTTGGTGCATGGTTATAGTATAAGTGATATAGATAAAGGGACACAAGGGATAGATTTAATGAGATCAGGGGTGGCTGCACCCTATTTTTATAGCCATATAGGTGGTGAAAGCAGAGTTGGACATACCCCGATGCCAAGGGAGTTGAAAGTTGACAATGTGGTGTGCCCTATCATTTATACTAAGGATGTGGGTCAAATCAAGGATGCTATTAGAACACATTGGGACATTTTATTAGTTGACCCAGAGGTTAAGGAAGCTGTAGGGGTGGCCCCGAGATTTATATACAAGAATAAAAAGAATCTGAAGAGGCTTCTCTGTTATCAAAAGGAGACATTAAGAGGAGGTATAGACACATCTTATGGAACGTTGCCTTGTGGGCATTGTAACTTTTGCCACCTGATTGATCCAGATCCCCTATTTGTTCACCCCATTGACTTGAGATCTTACACATTTAGGGTGAGAGAGAACTGTATGTCCATGGATATTGTTTATCTGGCACATTGTGAAGCATGCCACGCATTCTATATAGGAAAGACTAATAGGAGTCTTAGAGATAGAATGCGTGAACATATGTATAACGTCACGCATTCTATATAAGGAAGACTAATAGGAGTCTTAGAGATAGAATGCATGAACATATGTATAATATCAGGATAGCCTCTAAGGTAAATGCTTTAGCGAAACATGTCAGTGAGTTTGGAGGTTCCCACACATTCAGATTTAAGGTTGTAGAGAGGGTTAATAGAGGGGTTAGAGGAGGTGATATTAAGACATATACTGAAACTAGAGAAGCCACCTGGATTATGAGATTGAGGTCTGATTTACACCCCAGCATTAATGGGAAAGTCTCGATTAAGCCCTTCCTTAGAATGAGAGGATTAAGGACACGATACATATATATATATATATATATATATATATATATATATATATATATATATATATATATATATTGTTATTGCGTAGTTTATATAGGTCCATATATAAGTCTTGGTCCATATATTATTTTAATATATAGCAATCATATAGTTTAGTTTTATTTTTTCTAACATTTCAGAAGTCCTTGTATATAGAAACATATTTTTTGTGTATACAGGCACATATACATATATTTTTATTTATATACATATACATATACATATACATATTTATCTGTTTTTCATGCTATACACCATGTCATATTGATATTTTATGTTCTTATGTTGTTTTTATGCGTTATATACGTATATACATATATTTTTTATATTTTCATATTTTTACATCAATACATTAGTATATACATATGCACAAGTTGTTTTATATATGTAATTATTAAGTGCATTTGCTTTAGTATAGTTTTATGGCTTGATGATATGCGATTTTGTAAGGAATTGCTTAAATTTCTTTTTATTTGCACTGGCACTTTAAGAATGAGTAATGTTTTCGCGCTTTTTTAGATTTAAATTGTGTGATGTTTGGAGAGTTTAATAGGTCTGAAGAAGCCGTAAGGTGAAAGCGCTAACCTGTACTGATATTTGTACTTAATTTTTGTTTTTATTAAAGAAAGGTTCGTGAACTGAATGAGTCGTGGTTCTTAACGCTTGTGAAATTAGGACTCTTGAAGTTCTGGGGACTTGACATATGAACTTGTGTTTCATCTACTGTGGTTTGCTCCTATTAACTTTTGTTTATTATCGACAATAGTCATAAATGGTTGTGTGATCACTCAGTGCACTACATCCAAAATTTATACATGTATAAATAACTGTTATGTGGTTTCTTAGTACCGTGGATGATGTTGCAGTTGAATGTATGCAGAATCATTTCAGTTCCCTGCTGCAAAGCTGTTTGTCAGGCACAGAGGGATAAGGCACCCTTACTGTGTTCTGGAGGTTCATTGGAGTGAGCGTTCAAATCCAGACCTATGTAGGATTATTTCATGTGTACTAACAAACATTTTGCTTTTATATCATAGATTGGTTTTCATCATTTCAACTACTTTTTTATTTTAATTTTGTTTTTGGCTATTGTTTGCCCAGTGCACGGCTTAGTGAAAACAAGGGAAACAGAGAAAATCAATTTCAAGTTTAGCTGTGCTTATCTCATTTGCACGATGTTTAGCAGTGTGCAAACTAGACCAGTGGCCCACACAGAAAGCAGACAGAACACCTGCAGAACACCTGTAGACAGGACATCTGTAAAAGTGCAAAGGTCAAAAGGAATACACTGTTGCAATTTTTGCTTTCCATTGTGCAAACACTGCTTAGTTATATTGCATGGGAGTTAGCATGGTCCCCCAACAGCTGCAGTCATGGAACACCTGCAGACAGGGTGCAGACAGCCAACATTTGAAAATGGATGCATTTGTTTTATTCTATTGAGCACTGCGCAAACACGCTAAGCAGTATTACTCAATGGTTAACACAGAGAACTTAAGAATGAGTAGGAAATTATGGAATTGTCTTGTAACTACTCCTGTGGCAGCAGGTGTAAGTGGAGAGCTGGAGTACAGATGATCCTTGGTTCAAGTACAGGGTGTGCAACCTATTTGTACTGTTGTGACAGTGCAGCTTATAGCAATGAGCTGGAAAACAGACAAGTGTTATTTCAACATTTTTATGGCAACAGCTCTAAGTGTAGGACTGCCATACACATGGTCCTGCATTCTAAAAGAGGACATTCTACACATTTTTACTGTTGTTCCATTTCCCATTATATTCACTCTCACTTATAACACTTTAGATAGTGGAGCTGTTACGAATTATATGTATGAGGGATACAAGACCCTTAGTGTGTTTTCAAATGCATTACTGAGGGTATATTGTCTACTATATTTCTATAAATATAATTCTGCTATCTGGACTTGTATGGCCTTCACAATTAAATAAGACGCATACACAACTGTATCTAAAGTCAATAACCTCGTCAGGTCACACATATGTATGTGTAACACCTCAAACTGTCATTTATATTTATGAATGATCCCTAACTATGTCTGAGCAGCATTTCTTCTGTGGTGTCAATGATGGAAAAGCAATGTGGAATAAAATATGTTGTTCCTCATGCTTAGGTTTGAATCCCACACTTTAAAAATTAATTTTATCATTGTATAAAGCCAAAAGGAAGGTGGCACATCATGACATTTATGCTCCCAGCGCATGTCTGCACACTTAACTCACCTAACGGTTACCTTCCCCTTTTCAATACATATTTTCAAGCTACATCAGCAGACACCCCTCAGACTACATTTATGTCATACCTGCATGGCATGGCTGTACTCTGCTTAAAATCTCACAAACATGGTTGGCATCATTGCTTGGGTTTGTGCTCTACTAGTAAACATGATAACTGGAATTGGCAAGAAATCATCATTTTACATTACTCTAGGTTGGGTGCTAGACATGGCTGGAGTTAGTGAGAAAGCTGCCCAGTTGAGGACACAGAGATGGGGTGTTCATGGATCCAAGATATGTATTGAATCCTGGTACAGCACCCCAGCCAAAGACCTCTGCAAGAGAACTATTCTGGCTCCAAGTACTAGTCTGAGGCATTGAGTAGTTTGGCTCAGGCTGTGCCCAGTCTGACTGGTATTCCACACACTGCAGAACAGTGTAGTTATCATTTTAATGACCTACACAGGTACAAAAGGGATACCTTCAACCATTACTTGACTAAATTTGAGACTTCAGACATCCCACAGCTGTGTGAGTATGACAATAAGAGAGTATTTGTAATATGTAGAAAGTTAAATATAGGCAAGACTGGCATGCATAATGCTCTTCTGTGCTTTTCTGTTCTTTTCCCAGCTAATGTCTACATAGAGTTCAAGCGACATGGTCATGTTGCTCGAATGAGAGACTGCAGGAAGAAAGTGCTATGTTTGCAGCACTAAAGAAGTATTATTTTAGCTTTAAAAGTTAAAGATAGAGTTTTTTTTTTTTTACAGTTGTAGCAAATTAAGCATGCATATCCTAACTATAAAAGCAAGTATGCATGCATTAGTCTATGTCACAAACCAACTTTAGGATTCAAATATAAGACTATAGTCATAGGTTCTGGGTTCAAATACCATGAGTCACAGCTATAAACTACTGCATTTCTCTATAGCAATTACATTAAATTAAACTCTATACAAATGGCATAAATGCCCTGCTAACTGTAATCTGTATAACTGGAACATGCATATGTGTAATATACGCAGATTTCAAGGATTACTTTCAGCAATCTGTAGTTATAGTGTGTATTTCTTAGGATGTATACTTAAATGTAATACTTCAGATAAAATAGTTGTATAACTGTGTTAATGCATTGTATGTCACAATGGTATTAAGTTTATTTCTTTTTTTTTTCTCTCACCCCAACTCTTATCTCTCACTTTTTGTTTTATGTGTTGTTAAAATGTCTTCATGTTATCCTTGTGTACCAAATTACTAAATGTTACACTGCAAAGCGAGGTAGATGAGATACAGTGGATCAGCCTGCCTCTGCTTTACCGGCTCCAGTACCGATACACAGCACATCTGGGAACCAACCTGACAGCACTGCCTATGCTGCCCCTGCACTACCTGAGCCCTCAGGTAGTACTGCCCCAGAAGTTGATTCAGTGGTACCCTATGGGAGCAGTGGCAGAGGTGGGGATTTCTTTACCCATCGAGAGATGCCAGAGTTGGGGCATAGAGTTGTGCACCGCACAATTTGTGTACTCCTATGCTGGATGGAGAGGTTGCTCTCTCTCATGGTACATAAGAGCAAAATATGTCAAGCACTCCAGCTACCAGTGGAGTAAATGGACAATGATGACAGTCTAGTGGGTGAAGACTTGATTCTTCCTGTCTCCATGTTTGATAGGTATGAGCATGTGATGTCCTCTCCTACACCCCAATCATGGTGTCCCCCAAACGTTTTTGCCCCTCACCATCCCTGTGTCTTGTCTTCTTTGCCTTGTTCATTTCCATTTGCTTTCTCACCTCCCATATTTACCTGACCAAGAAGTACCTACATCCCTTACCCAGCATTCCTCTCTTACTGAATTTAAAACAAAAAATGAGCACCTGTGCCACAAAAAATATAGTCCCATACATAGCGCTCCATTTTGCATGTGTCATCTTGACGCACTTGATTCAGTCAAATTGGCTATATAACATGATTACATTGTTGTCACCCTTCTCTGTGGTGGTGACAGTCCAAATTCAGCTATTATTCTGCACATATTATCAATTTTTACTGTTGAAGAAATAGATAACTATGGTTCTTTCCTACCTTCCTCCTGCACATTCCTGTATTGCTTTCTCTTTGTTCTTCCCCCTGCTTGCTCCCCATTTCACCACTTTCCTATCTACCCCATTTTAATTCCTATAATCTGGTCAAAAAATAGAATCACACACAACACACATAAGTACTAGAATAAGCAATGGATACCTTCACTTTTTGGCCTCTGTGTTTGCGTGGAGTTTGGCATCACACACGAAGCCAAGCGATGGTCAGCAGCTTTACAATGCTGTAGTTACCTCCAAGCAATGCCACTTAACCCTGCTGCACTATGCCAGCACAGAGCAACATCTGCACACTGCACTATAAACAATTCATGTCATTGCAGTGTCACTGCTTATTTAACAATATTAGATACACCTGGATTCAAACCCAGTATCATCTGTCCTCAAAAATAAATGTGTTAATGGATTTACACCTGATGGCACAAATTCAGCTAAGCTGCAGGTGTGTTTCATAGACCAATGCTAACTGTCAGGCTTTTAGCAATGCAACTCACATCTGTGCCCTGCTTAACTATGCACAAACAAGAAAAGTAATGGAAATGTATATCACGCATGTGCAAACACTTTGCTACTAATGCTCAAACTCACTGCTGTCCTATGCAAAGTCAATATTAGCATGTATTAGTGCTATTTACTCTCCATTAAACTATATTTAGAAACATAATGTAAAATAATAAACTGTAGGCGGAGGCAACCATGCATAAATATAAAGTTCAACAAATTAACGTACTACTTCATATTTAAAAACAAAGCTCTTTCATGGTGTACACGAGAGGAAAGCGCTTTCGCAAATGCTTCTTCAGACCAACAAACACCTCATTGCTAATTAGTCTTTATATAGTCTGTGACTAATTAAGATATCAAACCCATATTTATATTTAAAGGCAGATTGCATAGTTAATGCACCATGTAAATAAGTGTACTTCTTCTCAATATATATCGAATAAATACAAGATATATTACATTTGCTGTACATCACTATAAACACAGAACATGTATAATCAGAACAAAGGATGGCAGGTACTCCACAACAATTGAAGCAAACCACTGAATATAACTTAAAATATACTCTTTATTCCACAAAGTAAGCGCTTTCGCGTCTCCAAGGACGTTTCTTCAGACTTAAAAACAGTTACAAAGCACTCAGAATCATTTTAAATATACCTTCACTTCTATCATGAACCAATAAAATGCCTAATTAAAATCACAAGATAAAAACTCTTAATAAGAACACTTAAAGTTACAGTCCTTATATACTGATAGCACAAATAATCATATACATATGCTTATATATAAGAAATGAAAATAAGTTACAAAGTATATATTCTAAAACTCTCTCATGTAGAACAGAAACCTGCATTAATAGATGTATGCACATATAACTTGTAAATCAGTTTCACTAACATATCCTAAAACTATGAACAACTCTATGTATAAAAAAACTCTATATATGAAAAATATACTTATAATAACACATTTATATTCGTAGGCAATATAATTACTTAAGCATAATTCAATAAACAGAGAAGAGCATATATAAGTTATATGTGCATACGTATATTAATACAGGTGGTGTTTCCTTTTCTTCATACAGAACATGTATACTCAAACATGTCATACTATAAAAAAAAAAAAAAAATATATATATATATATATATATATATATATATATATATATATGCATCATCCAAAGTATGTGTACATATAGTGAAATTTTGACTGCACTAAACAACAGATTCTGCTCGGACATGATGTCAAGGTAGTATATAAACCAGAAAGAATAGAAGTATAGTCAGCAGTACCGCAAGAACTATTCCTTGTGGACAATGTAACTATTGTAGTTACAGTAATACTAATGGTTGTTTTATACATCCAGACACTGGTAAATATTATAAGTTCAAAGCTGATGCTAACTGCAGTACTGCACACATAGTGTATTTAGCTGAATGTAAATTATGTTCCTCCTTTTATATTGGGAAGACCAACAGAATGTTCTGTACCAGAATTAGGGAACACCTCTATGCTATCAGGGTACAATATGCCAACAATGCTCTAGCCAAACATGTCATGATTTCAGGGGAACATCATACTTTTACTTTTATGGCTATAGATACCATCTTACCTATTATTAGACAGGGTGATATTAGAAATGGTACGGAGAAAAAGGAAATTACCTGGATACTTGGATTTAGAGCTGACAGGGGCAAGGGGTTAAATGAGAGGGCTTCAGTTAAACCCATATTAAAAGCCCGTAGATAGATAATCATACTGTAGGTCATTTTTATTCTTATATATTTTTATTCTTTTACATTACATTCATCTGTACTGCGGTGGTGGTGCTGAGGTAGCATAGTCACCTCATAGCAAGACGTTGTCCCGTTCGATTCTCAGCTAGAGCGTCTTCTGTGTGGAGGCATACATGAATGGGGCGTGCCTTCGTTGAAGGTTGTGTGTCAGGGCTGGTAACCCAGTATGTAAAAATCCACTACCAATCATTAGCGGACCGGAGTTCCGCTGTGGCGAAAGACACAAACAAACAAATAAACATTACATTTGTCTGTCATTATTCGTTGTTTATATGTTGGGTAGAAGGCATGGTTTCATTATGTTACATGTTCAGATGTATATGGTTGAGGTTGTATGGGGTTAACATTTGGATATCATCACCAATGTTTCCTTACATTTGTCTATTTGTTAAATGCTGACTTTCTGGATTATATGCTGCCTTGACATCATGTCCGAGCGGAATGTGTTGTTTAGTGCAGTCAAAATTTCCTAAAAGTGATGTGATTAATTTTCACTATATGTACACACACTTTGAATGAAACACACACATATATATATATATATATATATATATATATATATATATATATATATATTTTTTTTTATAGTATGACATGTTTGAGCATACATGTTCTGTGTTTATAGTGATGTACATCAAATGTAATATATCTTGTATTTATTCTATATATTTTGAGAAGAAGTACACTTATTTACGTGGTGCATTAACTATGCAATCTGCCTTTAAATATAAATATGGTTGTACACCATTAAAGAGCTTTGTTTTTAAATACGAAGTATTACGCTAATTTGTAGAACTTTATATTTATGCATGGTTGCCTCCGCCTACAGTTTCTTATTTTACATTACATTTAAGTTGGTTTGGTGAGAGGCATTTGTTCCCTTGAGTGGTTAGACTAGTTTTATATTTAGAAACATAACAAACTGGAGGCCCTGTCTAACAATATGTCACTTATTTACAATGCAGCCATGTGGTTGCCTCCCCCATGTACTGCAACCCTGGTGTCTCTGTACTTTTTCAGAATATATCAACTACACTACATAAATTGGGGCTATATCACATCATCGAAGTGTCAAAACTTCAAATGTGATAACATCGAACCCAAAACCACAAAAGCTGAAAACTCCGAAGATTGAGAACAGCGATTTTTCTCCCCTGGGAAAAAAAAATCGCTGTTCCAGTACAAAACGTGAAACACACAAACACTGCAAACTATTTCTAATGTGGGGGGGGGCTGTGCCCTCCACATCCCCCCACTTAAATATACCAACTCCAAGATCGCACCACAGTGGAGGAAATAGTGAAGCTGTGGAAATGGCCCACCAAATTCTTTCCCTGGGATAGAATTCAATGTTCCGCGGCTTCAATATTTTCAGTCTTTGGATTTTCAAGTTTGAGGTTTTGGTGTTCGAACTTATCAGCATTCAAACTTTTGATATACACCCCATAAATTAATATCAAATGTATGATATGCAATGTATGTCAATCTAGTAACATGTAGAACTAGAACTATCGTCACATTCATCAAATGACCCTGGGAACTATTGACCCAATAAGCCTAACCAGCCTTATCTGCAAGGCTATGGAAAGAATCATCATGGACACTATCCACAGAGACATGGCTGACTTTCAACACTCTTGACCCATTTTGGTGTTGTCAAGGGTAGAGCTTGCTTATGAAACATTTGTCTTCTTTGATAATGTCCCCAAAGCCATGGATGAGGGAAGACAGGACATACTTCCTGTGGTTATTTAGCCAAGGCCTTTGACACAATCCCCCACTCAGGTATCATAGAGATAATCTCCAATCTGGGGATAATGCATACATTACTAGATGGTAGCTAACTGTCTCACCAACATAATGCACACTGTAAAAGTTGTGGAGTTCACCTCCACCAGTAGGTCAGTTACCAATGGAGTACCACAAGGATCTGTGCTGGGCCATCTACTGTTTGCATATTATCTCTCTGAAGTCCAAGCTAAAGTAGATGGCCTGTGGCTTACCAAGTTTGTAGATGACTGTCAACTGGGCACAATCATATAGAGTACCTCAAAGATGTTAACATATTACAGAAAGGGCTGACACAGACAAATGATTGGTACAAAACTCATGGACTGAAACTTATTGTCCCCTTTAGCAAACAAGTATCCCTGTTAATTATGATATACATAGCCACCCTCTAAGCTCAAACTCACTGGTGTGAGACTTAGGAACATAGGTTGATAGCAATCTAAACTTTGATCACTATGTGTCCCTTGTTGTAAGACACACACATTCTACATTGCGCATCTTATAAATAAGGGCATCATATCCAAGACCAGGAAGATCATATCTCTGCTGTACTCAACTCTTATTATGCCACTAATTGAGTACAATGCTTCCTTTGGTATGTACCTCACCAGACACCTGCAGCAACTGGAGAAACCACAGAGGTTTTTGACATGGAAAATCCAAGACCTCCAAAACATGACATACTTGGAAACACTGAGCCCTGTCACTGTACTCAGAATGATAAAGACTGCTGAGAGACAACCTGTGCCTGGCTTACAGAGCAGTCTCAGACCATGCCCTATTGGAAATGTTGGACATCTGCAAATCAAATGGGACAAGAACAACTTGCTCCAGGGATCTCAACCTAGCATGTGAAATGAATAGAACATGCAGAAGAGACAGATATATCTCCCAGTGATTGCCACAACTCTGGAATAGGCTCCCACTGCATGTGAAGCAGTGTTCCTCAATGACCCTATTCAAGCGCAACATTGACATCTGAATGGGTGATTGTAAATTCACCCTGGGGTACCACCTATGTCCCTCATGGGCAGGGGCAGTTGGTGGTGATCATGAAATTGCTCTGCTAACAATGAACATCTAACTATGCTCAATAATATTACTTGGGTTTTACATGGCTAGGCTTGTAAACGCTCTAGGGACATTAGGCTAGTAAGTTCCTATGAAGCCATGAACCTATGCAGGGCTCCCAACATTTTCTCTCCTACATCCAGTGCTAATGTCATTCACTATAAGTTGTCCTGCAGTGGTGTAAAAGTCAGACTTGTGCTGTGGCACTTGCATAAAGTACTGAGCTCTGTAGTCTGTGTATTTAGATAGGTAGGGGTTCTCTTTTCACTGCAGTCAACTGGTATGTGTGCATTTGTGTGTGTGTGTGTGTGTGTGTGTGTGTGTGTGTGTGTGTGTGTGTGTGTGTGTGTGTGTGTGTGTGTGTGTGTGTGTGTGTGTGTGTGTGTGTGTGTGTGTGTGTGTGTGTGTCTAGACAGAAAATCATAAGTGTGTATTCTACAGTTAACACGCCAATCCCAGGAATCAACAGTATTTTGACACTTGCACATGCCTACACATCCATTTCATGCAGACATCCCAACATCTTCTCTCCTACCTACACTGCTGATCTCATCCAGTATAAGTTGTCCTGCAACCTTATAAAAGTCAGACTTTTGAGTGGTGCTTGCATAAAGTATTGAGCTCTTTAGTCTGTGCACTTGGGTAAGGGTTCTGATCTCACTGCAGTTGTGTGTGTGTGTGTGTGTGTGTGTGTGTGTGTGTGTGTGTGTGTGTGTGTGTGTGTGTGTGTGTGTGTGTGTGTGTGTGTCTGTGTGTGTATGTGTATGTGCTTCTAGCTAGAAGATCATAAGTGTGTTTATTACATTTACCACTCCAATCACATGAATTGGCAGTATTTTGACAATTGCACATGCCTACACATCACTTTCATGCAATCCTCCCAAATTCTTCTCTCCTACATGTGCTGCTGATATCATCCACTATAAGTTGTCCTGCAGCCATGTAGTTAGTTTCTGCTCCTCCTTTCCCCTTTCCACTTTACAAAAAAAAAAAAAAATTTTTTTCTAAGCTTGTTTCCTGCCTTTCCTGTAAGTCGTCTAGTCCAGACACAGATTTGCTGTATCCAGGACTGTTTGTAAGCTTCTGAGCCCCCAAACCTTTCTGTGTTGGAGGGAAGCCTTCTAGCTTAATTTTGTTTCTTAGAAATAGACAGTTTTCTAGTTTCAGAACTCAAATCTGTTTCTTTGAGCTCAGCACTTGTTCAGAACTCATTGTAAGCACTAATTAAAATACAAATTACTACAGCACTCAACTTTCTTCACTTATCTAGAGGAAAACAGTTTTAGTACTTAATAAATAAGCACCTATCCAGGCATGTCTAAGGGTCAGCTCCTGGTGTTTTCTCCTGTCTACCTGATGAATCTGGGCATCTTGGGGCAATGCAGCAATTGCCTCATGTACACAGACAACCCTCTCCTCCTACCACCCAACACTACAACCTGTGAGAGATGCACTTATATAGCCAAACTGGAAGCAAAGCTCTTTTCACCCAAGACTGGACTAGGCAGTCAAGATGAGAAGGTAAACACTTGCACCACACCACACTCATCACATAGTCCCTCAAAAACCTACATCACCAAAACACACACATAGAAACACAAAACACACACTTACATTCATGGAGGCTCTCAAAAAAATCTACCCAAACAACAGGGATCTCCAAAGCAGAAACGCAAGCAACCTCTACCCCCCAACACAACCCAAATGACACATAGCCCACAAACTCAGTGTACCATTCAAACACAGCCCATAAGGCATAACAACGTACTCAACACTCTAGTCATAGGTGACTCTATAGTCAGGCACACTGATGTTCCACTCACAAGGCTAAACAAGGTGAAAGTTACTGTCAGCTGCCTGTCAGGTGCCAGGATCCACCACATAACGCAAGCACTCAGGTCACTCCACAACAAGTACAAATATGACTCTGTCATTGTCCATGTTAGTGTGAATGACCTGAGATGCACCTCCCTGAACTACATGAAAAGAGACATGGAGGAGCTGTCTGATCTTGTAGCCCAGGCAGGTATGACCCTTGCCCTGAGTAGTATCCTTCCATTACCCAGAATGATACCACAGTACAAGGACAAAATGATTGACTTCAACAATTGGCCAAGCTTGTGGTGTCATTCTAAGAGGATCCAGTATCTGTCTGCCTGGGATGACATGATCGACAAACCACGATGCTTTGCCAGAGATGGCCTGCACCTGTCACCCTTGAGATTCTGGATACTGGCTAAGGCTGCTGCCACCCCTATAGTGCCTTTTTTAGGCAAGAACCAAATGACAAATTCACCACCGTAACAGGTACAAGCAAGCAAAATCTGAGGGTAATGCTACTTAATGCTAGAAGTCTAAACCTCAAAATGCACTCACTTGAGGCACTCCTTAAAATGGAGAACATTGACATCTGTGCAGTGACCGAGACCTGGTTCAAGGTTCCAGAGAGCACCTCTGCATTACCAGGCTACAATTCATACCACACCTTTCAGCCACCTAACCTGGACCGAAGCACTAAAGGTGGAGGTGTGTCCATATTTATTAAGAATCTCCACACCTCCAGGCTAGTTGCTCAGCATAATGCATCCGAGATTATCCAAGTGCAACTAACTCTTTGCAAGACCGCAATCCAAATTGTAGCTTGCTAGAGATCCCCAACCATGCCCCAGGATTCTCACTCCTCATTTATTGATACACTGGAAAATATTAGGGTACAACCTAATTCCCTAATAATGGGCTATTTCAACTACCCCACCATTAAGTGGGAAAACTACTCATGTACCAACTCTTGTGCTCAACGTTTTCTGGAATTCATAAATTCCAATGCCTTGGATCAACTTATCCACACCCCCACCAGGGGCAGCAATATCCTAGTCCTGGTCATTACCAACATGGGCAACTGGTGTTCCACACCAGAGGTCAATTCCTTGTTGGTCAGATCCAACCACAAGCAAATCACCCTAGACATCCACATCCCACACCCCATTAGGGAAACCACAGTAAAAATTTTCTCCAAAGCTAACTTCATGCTTCTTAAGACCGAAGTGGCAAACTTCACGACACCCATGCTGATGGACAATAGAGGTATGACTGCTGAATCCTATACAATTGCACTTTATAAGCACTTACACGAGTGCGTGGATCGTGCAATCTCTAACAGAACCAAGATGCTATCCTCCAAAAAAAGGAAGCCAATCTGGTGGTTCCCTGCCATAAACAAACTCTACAAAAGAAGAAAGAAACTGTTGCAAAAAAGAGTAAAATCCTATGATTGGAGGAACTCCTTGGTCAGCCTCAGTAAGAAGCTGAGATCCTTCATAAAATCCTCCAAAGCTAGTTATGAAAACAAAATTGCCACTGATTCTAAAAACAACCACAAAGCATTCTACAGCTATGTCAAGAATCTCAATGGCAACAATCAAATCTGCTCTGAGTTACAGCACAATGGCACTAAATATACAGAACCAACTGATATTGCCAACATTCTGGCAGGTAGGTTCAGTGCTAACTTTACCCCTCTCTCATCCCCTAAAGGGCCCATCTCTATACCGGAAAAATGCAAAGTTCCTGTAATCATGGCTGCACATGAAAAAACACACTCTCCAAAGCCAAGAACACAGCATCCATGGGACCTGACAACATCCCAGGCTGCATTCTGCATGAACTACAGAACGAACTAGCACCCTACCTAAGTACCATGTTCAATCATAGTCTCACCTCAGGCTTTGTGCCCACTGAATGGTGCACAGCAACAGTTATCCCACTCCATAAAGGGGGAGCCACCACAGAGCTCGAGAACTACCGCCCCATTAGCCTAATGAGCCTGGTCTGCAAGGCTATGGAATGTATCATCATGGAACTTATAAACAATGACATTGGTAATCTCCAAACTCTGGATCCTACCCAGTTCAGGTTTGTAAAAGGCAGATCATGTCTCCTAAACCTGATAGACTTCTTTGAAGTGGTCACCAAAGCCATAGATGAGGGTAAGGTGGTTCATACAGCCTATCTAGATCTCGCCAAGGCTTTCAACACCATCCCCTACTCTGGAATTATAGATAAACTCACTTAACTAGGTATAAATCCCTATGTCACAAGATGGGTTGCCAATTGGTTCGTTGACAGAACCCACAGTGTGAAAGTAGCAGACTCCAATCCAACTTCAGACCAGTGACAAGTGAAGTACCACAGGGTTCCGTCCTAGGTCCCCTCCTGTTTGGTATCTACTTCTCTGAAGTACAGGCTAACACAGAAGGTCTTTGGCTAACAAAGTTCGGCGATGACTGCAAACTAGGAGCCATAATCAAAACTCCTAACAATGTGGACATCCTACAAAAGGGCCTCACTGAGACAGATGCCTGGTGTCAAAGGCATGACCTCAAGCTCAATGCCAAAAAGTGCATTGTCATCCCTTTTGGTAAAAACTCTGTACCCATGAACTACCACATAGACGGTAGTCTACGTAACACCAAAAGTGTGATAAGAGACCTTGGGACACAGGTGGACAGTAGTCTCTCCTTTGATAATCACATCGCCATAGTACTCAGGAAATCCTTCTACATGGCACACCTCATCACAAAAGGTTTCTCATCGAGGAAAAAAGAGGTCATTGTTCCCCTCTAGTCATCACTCATTAGACCCATTTTAGAGTACAATGCTCCTTTTGGTATGTATCTCACAAGACATCTACAACAACTGGAAAGGCCACAGATATACCTCACAAAGAAGATTACTGGCCTCAAACAGATGCCCTATGCAGACCATCTAAAAAAACTCCAGCTTTACTCTGTCGCATATCGCCTACTCAGAGGCGATCACTGCCTAACATACAACGCTATGTTAAACCCAGAGCTGTTGGACATGCTCCACTTAAAGAAATCCCAATCCATCTGAGCTACATGCTCTAGAGACCTAAACCTTGTCACCACAATAAACAGAACATACTGGAGGGATAGTTTCCTGTCCCAGAGACTTCCCATACTCTGGAACAAACTACCTATCTATATCAGAGTTCCTCATTAGCACTCTTCAAGAAAAATCTTGATGATTGGTTGGGAGATAGGAAATTTTCCCCAGGGATCACTTCTGTGGCTCTGCTTGACAGGGGCACAGGAAAATAAGTTTCTTGGGTGGCAAAAGCCAGAGTACCATTTGCTTAAGCTTATATAGGCCCTAGGGCCAATAGCCTAGTACCTACCTATGAACCTAAAAGTCAGACTTGTGCCATGGTGCTTGGGTAAAGTATTGTGGACTGTAGTTTTGTGTGCTTAGATAGGTAAAGTTTCTGTTGTCACTGCAGTTATCTGGGGTGTGTGTGTTTGTGTACTTGCTTGACATTACAGAGAGCCTTTTACACCAGCATGTGGGACATTGTTATTACCACATTCTCCTCAACAGACACTGCTAATGTCATCAGCTATAAAGTGTTGTCTGGGACAGTCCAAATCAGACTTGAGCTGTGGTGCTTGCCTTAAATACAGAGTTCTGTAGTCTGTACTTAGATAGCTATGGGTTCTGTTCTCAATGAAGTCAAATAGGTGTGTGTGTGTGTGTGTGTGTGTGTGTGTGTGTGTGTGTGTGTGTGTGTGTGTGTGTGTGTGTGTGTTTGTGCACTTGCTTAACATTAGAAATAGACTTTTACACCAGCATGTGGGACTCTGTTACCACCATAATCACCTCATCAGACACTGCTGATGTCATCAGCTATATCTGATTTGTGGATGTGCATTATTCCCACCAGGGCAGGGTCAGAGACTGGTCTGGAGGCCAGGTAGAAGTCACCTCATCTGATATGATCCAGATTACAGTAACATGGCTTTCAGTCTATCCACATATGTCATGGTATTTGTAGGCCCTGTGTTTTCTTGGTGATAAACCCCGCTGGTCTTTCCAGCTGCTGCATATGTCTGCTGAGGTACATGCAGAAGAGAGCATTATATTCTATTATTGCTCTGATGAGGTTCGAGTGCAGTGCTGTAATACAGTCCTCAGATCCGAATACAATGGATTCACTTATGATGTGCACAACATAGGCTTTCATTAACAGGGTGGACATTTGGTGGTCGAAGTTCAAATTGCTATCTATTTGTGTTCCAGTGCTTGCATCACTGGGTTATCGCATAGCAGGACTGTTGTCAGTGTTGTAATTAGCAGGGAATTCCACTTTGCAAAAGGGCAAAATCATGAGCCATGTTTGCATTTATTTGTAGACCGTGTGGCTTTGTCACCAATCATTTGTCTGTGTTAGCCCCTCTTGTAGTTTGTTACCATCATAGGTGGTCTCAGTGATTCACCCAGTATGCAAGAATTAGTCAATGCGGTAAGCCGAAGGCTGTATACTTTAGCCTGAACTGTCGAGTTGACTCCAAACAGTAAAGGGCCAAGCACAGATTCCTGACATACACCAGTGGTGACAGCTCTACTGGTGCATGTTGATTCATCAACTTTCACAGTATGTATTCTTTCAGTTGGTTACCCATTTACTGATATAAGGATTAATCACCAGCTGGGTGAGTTTCTCAATGATACCTACATATGGGGATTGTGTCTATACCCTAGACCAGATCAGAATAGCCAGCATGCACTGGCTTGCCTTCCTCTAGACCTATCACACAGAATAAATGGGCTGTGACATTATCACAGATCACTTATGGCATGGCTCAGCACATACACAATCAATTACACACTCCAACACACCCTCCACACAGACTATGTTCCTGTAAAAGGGTGTACATCAACATGCATCCATGTGAGTTGGGGGGGGGGACAGTACTGATGCATGCATGTATAGACACATCCTGACTCTCCTCATCTGTGAGGCAGACCAACATGCCATCATAGACCTTTCACTAAATGGATGCTAGTAATATCCTGGCTGTATGCAACAGACCTGTCTGAGTTGTTAATGCTATATCATGTCTGTTATGTGTGTTACATGTCAACAAAGAGGTCAAGGGCATGCATGATGACAAAATATTATCCTTTTGAACTTGACAAGCCCAAGGCATTTGACACAAATCCACACTGAAATGTTCACTCAACAGTGTCAGACGTGGCCATAAACACTTATATCACCAAGTGGGGAGACAAATGGATCACATACATGGCATCTGAATATGTTGAAATGTGTGAAGTGAACTATATTTTCAGTGATCAGGTCCGTACATCAAAGCTGTCTGCTAGGCCCTTTCCTGTCTATTATTTAAGGCACAGACATCACAAATGGCATACACATCCTGTGTCTCTACACATCTCTCTGAAGGACTACAGATTGTGGGAAATCATTAAGTCTACTATGATATTACTATAATACAGACAGTACCAACACACATACCAAAGATTACTGCCACAGCCATGACAATACCTGCAATGACACAAACAGATGGGAGGATTTGTTACATCAGGAAAACAAACACACAACCCAAGTATAATGTAGACATCACACCCTATAATCAGACCAATAAGTATGTGACCTGTGTCCTGCGGTAGATGGTATGTAGAACATTCACCAGCATGTGGCCACAGTGCTGACTACTCCCTTGTATGTAACAACTACTAAGTTTGTGAGGGACATCCACATCAGAGGCCATAATACCTCCATAGTTCACAGCCTTCATCACACCAATAACAGAGTACAATTTACCCTTCTTCATGTACCTCCTACACATCCTCCAGTAATGTGTAACTGAAGTGTACCACCTCTGTCGCAGTGAGCTGTCACACATCTTATTGTTCATATCTAGGTATTCTTTTTGTGGCATAAACATTACTGTCTGATGGTATGGGTACCCCAACAAGTTGTTACACCAAATGCATGTGTGATACCCTTTCTGGTGATGCACGCAGTACATACATAGCTGTTTGACAACATTAATGGCATGGGTAACATTTGTGACAGTGTGGATTGTGCTATATATATATATATATATATATATATATATATATATATATATATATATATATATATATATACACAACAAAAGGCGAGGGACAACAGGAGGGTGCTGCACGAAAAACAAATCCAAAACACAAAGAATGCCAACACGTATTCCACAGCCAGGGCAGGTAGCATATCAAATGCTATTCATCTCTCAAATGAGACTCCATGCAAAGATAAAACATTTATTAAAAAAGGCCAAAAACAAATTAAAACAAAATAAAATTGTCCAGGTGGAGCAGTAAACTGGATAAGCACTTTTGGATCCAACAACGATCCTTCCTCAGATCCTTCTATCCACCATGTTCTTTTTCTTTTTATTTCTGCTCTCTTCCAATGAATGGGCTTCCTCATGACCAACTTCCATGAGCTGGTCCAATCACATACGTCTTTTTAGCCTCCACCCTTTTAGTGCTGGCTTCATTGGAAAAGCTGTATTCAGTCCTGGTACTCTGTGAGCCATTAATTTCCCAATCCAATTCATCTCTTTTTGTTCTAAAATGTTATTCATATCTCCTCCTCTCTCCGAACAGCGTAATATCTGTAAAACCCTAAAATTAAAACTGTGACCAGCATTGTCCCTTATATGTTTTGCTAAGGGATTTTTATATTCCAGTAACTGGATGTATGAAGCTATTCTCTGTACAAATATATTTGCACATTCATTGGAAGAGAGCAGAAATAAAATGAAAAAGAACATGGTGGATAGAAGGATCTGAGGAAGGATCGCTGTTCGATCTGAAAGTGCTTATCCAGTTTACTGCTCCACCTGGACAATTTTATTTTGTTTTAATTTGTTTTTGGCCTTTTTTCAGTTTAATAAATGTTTTATCTTTACATGGAGTCTCATTTGAGAGATGAATAGCATTTGATACACTACCTGCCCTGGCTGTGGAATACATGTTGGCGTTCTTTGTGTTTTGTGTATATGTATATATATATATATATATATATATATATATATATATATATATATATATATATATATATATATATATATATATATATATATATATATATAATATATATATATATGGATTCCTATTAGAAGAACAAAAGTTCACTACTTCGAAATTGTAATAGGAAGCCTCACTTCTGCGAAAGTTCACTTTAATGAAAGTGAACTTTTGCGTAAGTGCACTTCACCAAAAACACCGCAGCATAGGGAAGGACATAAAAAACAAGCTATGTCCTCCACTATGGTGTGATAGTCACGGACCTTAGGGTTAGGGCACGGGTTAGGATAAGGGGATAGTTATTAAAGCTATCCCCTTACCCTAACCCATGCCCTAACCCTAAGGTTCGTGACTATCGCACCATAGTGGAGGACATTGCTATGTCCTTCACTGCACTGCAGTTGTCACGGACCTTAGGGTTAGGGCACAGGTCCCTTACTATGACCCGTGCCCTAACCCTAAGGTCTGTGAGTACTGCATGGAAGTTCAGTACAACACCTGTTCGTTGTAGTGATCTTCGCATAGGTGCACATTCGATTAAGTGTACTTTCTCTGCAGTGAGCATTCCATGCACTATTTCGAATTAGTGAAAATTCGATCTAGTGTATGGAACCCATATGTGTGTATATATATATATATATATATATATATATATATATATATATATATATATATATCTATGACATATATATATATATATATATATATATATATATATATATATATATATATATATATATATATATTGTTTGTCTTTCGGCTTTTCCCAGTAAGGGGTCGCCACAGCGGAACTCTGGTCCACTAATTATTGGCAGTAGATTTTTATGAAACGCCGACGTGCCAGCTTGACGCCCAGCCTTCAATGAAGGCACGCCCTTTTACGCACGCATGTCTTTCGAACGCTACCCAACCACAGGGAGGACATGCAGACTCCACACAGAAGGCACTTCCAAGCCAAGCCCAGCCAAGAATCAAATGGGAGAACCTCTTGCTGTGAGGTAACAACGCTACCGCTGTACCACCACGGCAGCTATATATATATATATATATATATATATATATATATATATATATATATATATATATATATATATATACCATGCACACCAGTCAACTAGCCTTTATTGATCATAATGTCACATACAGGTATAGCAGTGTCCTTCATAACACATCCAGCAGATGTTACAAGTGTCAAAATGGTGTGTGATTACCTTCATAGAGTGCAGACATGTCATAATAGTTGCATAAGTGTGTTTATGCAGAACCCTCTCTGATCACTCTAAATCACATATGTTATATCAGTCACGTGGGATTGCTGGTGGTATTATTCTGGTATTGTACATGACTGTGCATGCTTTTTTAATGTCCATGAGCCTTTACCTGTGTCCCACTTGCAGGAGACCTCTGCTGAGATTACATTCATATTCAAGCAACTCAGTCTGCACAGCTTCACAATATGCACCCTACTCCAGTTGTATATAATATCCCTGATAGATGTCCTCTGCACTGTTCATGTAAGGATGATTATCTCACACAGACATCTTCCCCATTATGTCACCTTGTGTGACAGTCACATAATAAACATTTTCACTGTGCAGTGCATACTGTACCAGACTGATGTGTGACTGGTGTTGCTGCTACAGCTGTCTTCCATTGACATGCCCTCATCTGCTGTACATTAGGTTGTTTCAACATTCTCTTTCCCTGTGTTCATTCCTGCAGTTCATCTGTATATTCCTATTCAATACACACACTTCCCCTGAGTGTTTATTTTACATGGCAGTCCATGTCCCATTACAGGCCATTTATGTGGCATCAGGACAGAATGTCAGGAATGGGTTTTCACAGTACTTTGCACTGTATTCTGTCCTGTACTGTGTTTGCACTATATACATATCATACCTCTCCACTGTCCAGATTTTCACAGTACGTCCAGACTTTTGCCTTATACCTTTTGGTCTGTTCCTTAAATTTGTGCTTTTCCTGCCATATCACTGGGGTGTTCTCAGGACTGATGTCACTAAATAATTACATACATTTGAGTTTCAGACTTCAGATCCTTCAGAAAATGTATCTTAACACAAACCTTGTTATTTTAGCACTTTTCTAACATGCAAATATGTAGAATCTGTCCTTATTTGTGGGTTATTGTCCCCCATTATGTTGGGCTTTGTCCAGATTTCTTGTACTAAGAGATTGAGAGCTATGGAAACTTATATATGTTAAGCCCTGGTGATCATTGTGGCATTCTGCACAAATACGGTAATCGACTGTGCTCTACTGTAAACAGGATTTACTGAATCCCAGGGATCATCTTCCTATATTCTTTCTTAGCAATACTTTATTCTCATCTCACTTATATATCTTGAATGTGGTTGCCTAGGAAACAGAGTGTTAGCTGTATTAGTTTTGTGATAGGTCAAAGTTTGTTGGCACTTTTCTTTTGTTGGGCATCTACTGTCAGTTATAAACTGGCAGAGAAGAATCCAGCAATCTGGATAACTGAGAACTAAAAATAGTTTGTTCTGAAACTGGTGGATGAGAAAATAAAACAGCTCAGTCAGTCATCCCATGAATTTTGTTTAGAATGCTTTAAAATGTTACTGCTGTCATTAAGCCTAATTAACACGAAAGCAAATCTATTGTATTTCTGCATAAGGTAGGATGCAACTTTCTACATTCCTTTCTTTTTTGTTTTTTTTTGTTTTTTTTTTTGGTAATTTTAGCCATCCTCCTCTTTCAGCACATAATGATAGTGCAGTTTTACTGAAGCAGTATAAAACAATTATTTGTTAATGTTAGTGCAGTAACAGCATTATAGGCTTACAAACTTAATAAACTATATATGGGCTAATAAGACAATATTGTTTAGATTGTTATACACTTGTGTAGAGCTTTGTTCAAGAGGAAACTGTATGTGGTTCAGTGAAGAAGATTGCAATAAATTATTTAATCTCTTATATGGCAGGTACTATTATGTATGCTGAAGTTATTTGTTGAAATTATTATTATCAGCTGTAAGTCAAAATGCTGAAAATCATTTAAATTACATAGGTCATCATCCCAGAAACTAAAAGAAAAATAATGCACTTTGGCAATTGTAAGAATCTGCAGCCAAAATTACCAGCTTGGTCATTTTAGAATCACATCTTATAATCTTGCATTACAATTACATATGCTTGTCTCAGACCGTGGCTTTGTAGTTACTGTGTATTGCCACAGTGACTAAGGACTTTGGAACATTTTGTTTTATCTTCAAAGGCATAGCTTTGCCTTCATGAATCAGTACAAAGAATGGAGTGTGCTGTAAGCTACAATGTAACTGAAATGAAAATTGCTACAAAGTTGCTGAGGGAAAGCATGACAGCAACTTTGGGGTCTGCCAACTTGGAGTAATTTTGCACATGCTTATTTGAGGAAACACCTCATGAGCTATGCAGTGTTATTACATACATATGTCCCAAAATGCAGTTTTAGTCATGGTGCATTATAAGCATTTCTGATAATTAATAAAAAAGTAAAATTTGCCTACATATGGATAGTGACAAGCAGATGTATTGGCACTCAAATGCTGTAAAATTGCAGTGTCGTAGGTTGCATTTTAAAATATTGAAAACGGACAAGTTACAATGGAATATTTACTATGTAAGACATTGACTCAAATCATCAGTTTAATTCTGAGCAGTCACATTATTTACTTACATTCATGAGTAAAACGAAAAAACAACAAGTTTTTAAAATGCTTATTCATAACTCTCAGCAATAAGCCTTAGTACATAAACCAGTCCTTTATTCTGTTCACTAAATTAGTCATTATCTACAGATACTATAGAAGTGGAAAAAAATCTAAATGCCCCACCCTTTGAGGAAATCTAAATGAGACGACCAAACCCCTACAAGCTCAGGACTGCACAATCAGTTCTACGTACAAAACCTAAAAACAGAAAATGATCTTAATTGCCTTCCTCTAAACCTATGGAAGCAGCTCTGTCCAATATGCACAATTACACAGATATAGCATTTTTATCTTCAAGAAAAAAAAATCCTATTTTAATTACACTGCAATATAAACAAAACAGCCTCAGCAGTATCCCTGAGACCCAAGTTAAACATAAATGACCCTATATTTATGAAAAAAGAGCAGCATCTAATCAATACTCACCTAGAACATTCATTTTCATGCCTAATCACCTAACCATGTTTGGGACTTCCTAAAAGTCCTTCCATTAATTATTTGCCTACAGAGATCAACAGCTGCAGTGCTGCATCCTACCTGCACACCCTTCTTGGCAACATCTTAGACCAAAATATATTTCAGCCAACAATTTCATATTGCTGTAAAATGTTTTAACACCTAGACTGGCAAAACAATTGCAAGCATAGTATCTAGATAATAATCTTCAAGGCTTAGTATTTTATATTTGGAATAGAAAATAAATGCAAGAATAGCTCCACATTGTCCTCTTAAACAATATAGTCAAAACATTGTTAGTATCCACATTTAATGGCACTCTTCCATGTTTGTCCACTGTTATGTCAGCTGACTGTCTGACAAATGAATGGCCACTATAAAGACCACTGTATGACCTCTAAACCATAAACACATTTTATGGATACTTGCAGTAATACTAGAGCTGTGGGAAGAGGTCTGCCAATGGGATACCAATTAGTATTTGTCAAAGTGAAAAACTTTCCATGGCTTCCAAATTCTTCTGATATTCAAAAATGCATTCATACCTCTTAACTGTCAAGATTTTTGCAAAAAGTCCAGATTTTTGTTTTATGATTTATTTTGGTCTGTTCTCCATAAAATATATGGCTTTCTGGCAGATCACAGAACACTGAAGTTACTAAATAATGACATACATTTGTGTTTCAAACTTCATATCTTTCAGAAAATGCATGTTAATACAAAACCTGTTATTATTTGCAGTATTCTACATTTATAAGAATGATATTTGAACTTTGTCACTGATTTTGGGCCTTTGCCCTCCCCCCAATTATTTTTGGCTTTGTCGATTCCTTGTGCTTAGAGGTTACGAGGAATGGCCCTGTTCCCTTTTGCGTGAGTTTAGGTTTGAGCCAGATGAAACAAATTAAACATTAGGGCAGTATAAAGTACAAGTCATAGGGTGGGACAGGTTCTGTAGATGGACCGCCTTCCAGAGATCTAGAGTTATGATAAGTACCAATAACTTCTGGATTTGATATTGGAGAAGACTGTCGATAGGATACTACTCTGTACAATCTGGGGTGCATGTCATTTAGAAATATGTCTTTCATCACAGTGATCCTGAAGGAAGACTTGCACCTAGAAATTATATCTGGAATGTTTTGCAAAGCTATACAGAGAAGTCCAGATGACTGCACAACAGATGCCATCCAGTGTGACATTCCTAAAGAAGGCTGTGGATGACAGAATATCTCTAGTGGAATTCATGTTTATAACTGACTTCATAAATGATGACTTTCTGTCCTTTTCTGTCCTTTGCGTGTGATAACAAAGAGTAGAAAATCCTTGCAGATGATTTGAGCTCTATTCTCATAATATTCAACCTGTCTGTTCACAGGGACACAGTGAAGGAGGTACTCTTACATGGAAACAGTGAAAGGGCTACTCTTACATGGACACAGTGAAGGACGTAGTCTTACATGGACACAGTGATGGAGGTGCTTTCACATGAGCATACTGATGGAGGTGCTCTCAAATGGGCACACATATAGAGGTCCAACACAAAACAGGAACCACACACAACAGTTGAAACTTATAATGAAACCAGAAGTCCAGCAGGCTCTTAAAATGTTCAATCTTCAAAGCAGTAGTGAAATGTGATGTAGCAACACTAAACTGCCTGTACTAAAACAGTTTTGAGAGACATATATAAACCTTAAAATTGACACCACCGGCTTCTCTGGTTATAAAGAAATATACTTTATTCCAAGAAATGCATCCAGAACTAAGTGCTTTCGTCACACATTAAACAGGACTTCTTCAGAGTTACAGAAAGCTATCTCCTTGTTCTATTTGATTAAAAAATTCACCACTCAAAATCCATCTTGTAAAATCCTTACTTAATTGATTAAAGTGAATGAATAATTAGATTAAAGTGAATGAATAATTAGAACATCATAGAAATATAAATTAAAGCAAATGAACTCCGCCTTATAAAATGTACTTACTAACATTCACATAAAAACTTCACCAATAATTTTACATAATGGTACTTAAATATGTGAATGTATGAAATCATGAATATATATATATATATATATATATATATATATATATACAAGTGTCAAAATGGTGTGTGATTACCTTCATAGAGTGCAGACATGTCATAATAGTTGCATAAGTGTGTTTATGCAGAACCCTCTCTGATCACTCTAAATCACATATGTTATATCAGTGGCATGGGATTGCTGGTGGTATTATTCTGGTATTGTACATGACTGTGCATGCTTTTTTAATGTCCATGAGCCTTTACCTGTGTCCCACTTGCAGGAGACCTCTGCTGAGATTACATTCATATTCAAGCAACTCAGTCTGCACAGCTTCACAATATGCACCCTACTCCAGTTGCATATAATATCCCTGATAGATGTCCTCTGCACTGTTCATGTAAGGATGATTATCTCACACAGACATCTTCCCCATTATGTCACCTTGTGTGACAGTCACATGATAAACATTTTCACTGTGCAGTGCATACTGTACCAGACTGATGTGTGACTGGTGTTGCTGCTACAGCTGTCTTCCATTGACATGCCCTCATCTGCTGTACATTAGGTTGTTTCAACATTCTCTTTCCCTGTGTTCATTCCTGCAGTTCATCTGTATATTTCTATTCAATACACACACTTCCCCTGAGTGTTTATTTTACATGGCAGTCCATGTCCCATTACAGGCCATTTATGTGGCATCAGGACAGAATGTCAGGAATGGGTTTTCACAGTACTTTGCACTGTATTCTGTCCTGTACTGTGTTTGCACTATATACATATCATACCTCTCCACTGTCCAGATTTTCACAGTACGTCCAGACTTTTGCCTTATACCTTTTGGTCTGTTCCTTAAATTTGTGCTTTTCCTGCCATATCACTGGGGTGTTCTCAGGACTGATGTCACTAAATAATTACATACATTTGAGTTTCAGACTTCAGATCCTTCAGAAAATGTATCTTAACACAAACCTTGTTATTTTAGCACTTTTCTAACATGCAAATATGTAGAATCTGTCCTTATTTGTGGGTTATTGTCCCCCATTATGTTGGGCTTTGTCCAGATTTCTTGTACTAAGAGATTGAGAGCTATGGAAACTTATATATATTAAGCCCTGGTGATCATTGTGGCATTCTGCACAAATCTGATGTCGACTGTGCTCTACTGTAAACAGGATTTACTGAATCCCAGGGATCATCTTCCTATATTCTTTCTTAGCAATACTTTATTCTCATCTCACTTATATATCTTGAATGTGGTTGCCTAGGAAACAGAGTGTTAGCTGTATTAGTTTTGTGATAGGTCAAAGTTTGTTGGCACTTTTCTTTTGTTGGGCATCTACTGTCAGTTATAAACTGGCAGAGAAGAATCCAGCAATCTGGATAACTGAGAACTAAAAATAGTTTGTTCTGAAACTGGTGGATGAGAAAATAAAACAGCTCAGTCAGTCATCCCATGAATTTTGTTTAGAATGCTTTAAAATGTTACTGCTGTCATTAAGCCTAATTAACACGAAAGCAAATCTATTGTATTTCTGCATAAGGTAGGATGCAACTTTCTACATTCCTTTCTTTTTTGTTTCTTTTTTGTTTTTTTTTTTTTTTGGTAATTTTAGCCATCCTCCTCTTTCAGCACATAATGATAGTGCAGTTTTACTGAAGCAGTATAAAACAATTATTTGTTAATGTTAGTGCAGTAACAGCATTATAGGCTTACAAACTTAATAAACTATATATGGGCTAATAAGACAATATTGTTTAGATTGTTATACACTTGTGTAGAGCTTTGTTCAAGAGGAAACTGTATGTGGTTCAGTGAAGAAGATTGCAAGAAATTATTTAATCTCTTATATGGCAGGTACTATTATGTATGCTGAAGTTATTTGTTGAAATTATTATTATCAGCTGTAAGTCAAAATGCTGAAAATCATTTAAATTACATAGGTCATCATCCCAGAAACTAAAAGAAAAATAATGCACTTTGGCAATTGTAAGAATCTGCAGCCAAAATTACCAGCTTGGTCATTTTAGAATCACATCTTATAATCTTGCATTACAATTACATATGCTTGTCTCAGACCGTGGCTTTGTAGTTACTGTGTATTGCCACAGTGACTAAGGACTTTGGAACATTTTGTTTTATCTTCAAAGGCATAGCTTTGCCTTCATGAATCAGTACAAAGAATGGAGTGTGCTGTAAGCTACAATGTAACTGAAATGAAAATTGCTACAAAGTTGCTGAGGGAAAGCATGACAGCAACTTTGGGGTCTGCCAACTTGGAATAATTTTGCACATGCTTATTTGAGGAAACACCTCATGAGCTATGCAGTGTTATTACATACATATGTCCCAAAATGCAGTTTTAGTCATGGTGCATTATAAGCATTTCTGATAATTAATAAAAAAGTAAAATTTGCCTACATATGGATAGTGACAAGCAGATGTATTGGCACTCAAATGCTGTAAAATTGCAGTGTCGTAGGTTGCATTTTAAAATATTGAAAACGGACAAGTTACAATGGAATATTTACTATGTAAGACATTGACTCAAATCATCAGTTTAATTCTGAGCAGTCACATTATTTACTTACATTCATGAGTAAAACGAAAAAACAACAAGTTTTTAAAATGCTTATTCATAACTCTCAGCAATAAGCCTTAGTACATAAACCAGTCCTTTATTCTGTTCACTAAATTAGTCATTATCTAAAGATACTATAGAAGTGGAAGAAAATCTAAATGCCCCACCCTTTGAGGAAATCTAAATGAGACGACCAAACCCCTACAAGCTCAGGACTGCACAATCAGTTCTACGTACAAAACCTAAAAACAGAAAATGATCTTAATTGCCTTCCTCTAAACCTATGGAAGCAGCTCTGTCCAATATGCACAATTACACAGATATAGCATTTTTATCTTCAAGAAAAAAAAATCCTATTTTAATTACACTGCAATATAAACAAAACAGCCTCAGCAGTATCCCTGAGACCCAAGTTAAACATAAATGACCCTATATTTATGAAAAAGAGCAGCATCTAATCAATACTCACCTAGAACATTCATTTTCATGCCTAATCACCTAACCATGTTTGGGACTTCCTAAAAGTCCTTCCATTAATTATTTGCCTACAGAGATCAACAGCTGCAGTGCTGCATCCTACCTGCACACCCTTCTTGGCAACATCTTAGACCAAAATATATTTCAGCCAACAATTTCATATTGCTGTAAAATGTTTTAACACCTAGACTGGCAAAACAATTGCAAGCATAGTATCTAGATAATAATCTTCAAGGCTTAGTATTTTATATTTGGAATAGAAAATAAATGCAAGAATAGCTCCACATTGTCCTCTTAAACAATATAGTCAAAACATTGTTAGTATCCACATTTAATGGCACTCTTCCATGTTTGTCCACTGTTATGTCAGCTGACTGTCTGACAAATGAATGGCCACTATAAAGACCACTGTATGACCTCTAAACCATAAACACATTTTATGGATACTTGCAGTAATACTAGAGCTGTGGGAAGAGGTCTGCCAATGGGATACCAATTAGTATTTGTCAAAGTGAAAAACTTTCCATGGCTTCCAAATTCTTCTGATATTCAAAAATGCATTCATACCTCTTAACTGTCAAGATTTTTGCAAAAAGTCCAGATTTTTGTTTTATGATTTATTTTGGTCTGTTCTCCATAAAATATATGGCTTTCTGGCAGATCACAGAACACTGAAGTTACTAAATAATGACATACATTTGTGTTTCAAACTTCATATCTTTCAGAAAATGCATGTTAATACAAAACCTGTTATTATTTGCAGTATTCTACATTTATAAGAATGATATTTGAACTTTGTCACTGATTTTGGGCCTTTGCCCTCCCCCCAATTATTTTTGGCTTTGTCCCGATTCCTTGTGCTTAGAGGTTACGAGGAATGGCCCTGTTCCCTTTTGCGTGAGTTTAGGTTTGAGCCAGATGAAACAAATTAAACATTAGGGCAGTATAAAGTACAAGTCATAGGGTGGGACAGGTTCTGTAGATGGACCGCCTTCCAGAGATCTAGAGTTATGATAAGTACCAATAACTTCTGGATTTGATATTGGAGAAGACTGTCGATAGGATACTACTCTGTACAATCTGGGGTGCATGTCATTTAGAAATATGTCTTTCATCACAGTGATCCTGAAGGAAGACTTGCACCTAGAAATTATATCTGGAATGTTTTTGCAAAGCTATACAGAGAAGTCCAGATGACTGCACAACAGATGCCATCCAGTGTGACATTCCTAAAGAAGGCTGTGGATGACAGAATATCTCTAGTGGAATTCATGTTTATAACTGACTTCATAAATGATGACTTTCTGTCCTTTTCTGTCCTTTGCGTGTGATAACAAAGAGTAGAAAATCCTTGCAGATGATTTGAGCTCTATTCTCATAATATTCAACCTGTCTGTTCACAGGGACACAGTGAAGGAGGTACTCTTACATGGAAACAGTGAAAGGGCTACTCTTACATGGACACAGTGAAGGACGTAGTCTTACATGGACACAGTGATGGAGGTGCTTTCACATGAGCATACTGATGGAGGTGCTCTCAAATGGGCACACATATAGAGGTCCAACACAAAACAGGAACCACACACAACAGTTGAAACTTATAATGAAACCAGAAGTCCAGCAGGCTCTTAAAATGTTCAATCTTCGCAAAGCAGTAGTGAAATGTGATGTAGCAACACTAAACTGCCTGTACTAAAACAGTTTTGAGAGACATATATAAACCTTAAAATTGACACCACCGGCTTCTCTGGTTATAAAGAAATATACTTTATTCCAAGAAATGCATCCAGAACTAAGTGCTTTCGTCACACATTAAACAGGACTTCTTCAGAGTTACAGAAAGCTATCTCCTTGTTCTATTTGATTAAAAAATTCACCACTCAAAATCCATCTTGTAAAATCCTTACTTAATTGATTAAAGTGAATGAATAATTAGATTAAAGTGAATGAATAATTAGAACATCATAGAAATATAAATTAAAGCAAATGAACTCCGCCTTATAAAATGTACTTACTAACATTCACATAAAAACTTTACCAATAGTTTTACATAATGGTACTTAAATATGTGAATGTATGAAATCATGAATATATATATATATATATATATATATATATACACATATATATATATATATATATATATATATATATATATATATATATATATATATATATAAAACAGTACATACTAAATCGTGAAACCAGCTGATTCAAAGATGAATAAGTGAAGTGATTCAGAATTATATAGATTATTAAGTGAAAAATGTGTAAGATGTAAAGTGAAAATAAAACTTTGCAAACTGTTTGCCCTGATGTTTAAAACTCTTGTAATAGACATAGAATCATTGAGTCCCAGGGGCTGACAGGCATTTAGTCTCACTTACCAAATCAATTCTTTCAATTCCAACAGATTGTCAAAAATCAGCCCCTCTAGCAGATCTCAGAACTCAATCAACAATAAAATATCTAAACTTCTTAAAATTTATACAGGTGGTAGAACGTCTATACAGGGCATTGTTAGAATGACACCTTTAATGTCATAGAGGTGTTCCTCATACCATCTCTCAGTCTCTGATTTGTTTTCCTTACATAGAATGCCATACAACCACTGCATGTGGTGATATACACCACATAAGTGGTGTTGCAATAACATTTGCCAGGGCAAGTTAAACTACAGGGGAAACCCTCCTCTAATTTATTTATTTATTTTATTTTATTTGTTTTACATTTGTTTACTGGGAAAGTCCGTCTGGACATAGGTCCTTTTTCAGCGGAGGCCCGGGGAGAAAAGCTCCACAAATAATTTTAACAGACTAGTAATTCAAGGAACAGTGTTAATCAACATTTTGTACACATGCATCACAGTATATTAATAACATTCAACATTCAGCATTAATTAACATGTGACATAACAGTTTCAACAGATATAAATTCCTACATTTTAGCAGTTGAACTGTGGTCCTAGAGGATCCTAGTATTAACCTGGAGTGTCACAGTTGCAAAGCCATGAGTTCAGTAAATGTAATTTTAAGTGTTTCTTAAATTCATGTATGGAAGGTATAGCAGTGATGAGAGGGGGGTAGCTAATAGATAGGGACCCTTGTGTATAAACAGAAAATGTACACCTTCCATACTTATCCATACAGTGAACACAACTAAGAAAAAGTCCCCCAGCTTGGTTCTCTTTCAAATTCTTAACATTAAAACCTTTGCTGTAAATGACCATAGGTTGTCCCCCAATAACATCCTTCTTGCCTCTTGGGAGTGCCAAATTCCATAGTTGTTTAAACACTTCCACATATTTAGAAATTTCTTGATTGAAGGGTACTACAAATGATAACATCCTATGCTTTGTCTTAACCATTTCAGAATTAGAGAATGCCTTTCAAGAAAGGCGGAAGGCATTTGTTCCGAAAGAAAGGGGGGAACTTAGTTGTCCTACCCTTATGAACTTATTCTTTAGCAGACATTAATAAGTCCTCAAGGTTATCCCCCTCACAATGAAAGAGGTACTCTCACTTGGACATACTGATGGAGGTACTCTCATGTGGACACACTTTTGGAGGTACTCTCATGTGAACACACTTTTGGAGGTGCTCTCACATTGACACAGTGATTGAAGTACTCTCACACAGACACAATGGAGGTACTCTCACATGAACACAGTGAAGGATGTACTCTGATAAGAATACTGGGTGTAGAAGGCAAGTAAATGCATAGACTGTTCAAGATTGACTTCTGTTGCAACCTTATTCAAGAATAAAGTGCTCATTCTGAAGGAAACCCTCTCTCTGTGTCTTGTGAGATATGGAAGTATAACTGAAATATTTTTTGAGTAGATTAGGTCTTAGATTCAAGTAAATAATGCACTAACGTGAAAAAGCATCATGCAGTATACTACAGTGCAAACTTTATTGTAGTCAATGGAAGTATAAAACAGACGTGTTGTGGTACTGTGCACAGAGTGACATATTTCACTACTGTGTACTGTGTGCACTAACATTGTGTAGAATAACAGTAGTACACTGTATGACAGTGAAAGACAGCTTTATTTAGCTGCTTAGTAAGGTACATTACTCTTAACTACACTACATGTCTCACTGCACTTTGCTCCACAGTCATGTCTAGGAGTGATTCACAAAACTGTTTCATTCCTTAAGCAGATCAGTGGAGTTAGTTCATTACCATGATATTTTAATTGTGGCATCTGGTGCTGTGTGAGCTCAAAGTGGTGGGAGTCTGCCAGCATCATTGCGTGGGTGCAGAACAAGTATGGTTGCGCTAGCAGGTTTGCCAGCACTATAGAGAATTTTGTTGTTGGTAGAGTTCTTCCAACCATGCAAGTGAACTTTTACTTATGTATATATGTATTTCATGCATGTATCTATGAAAGCACTGTATACTTATATGTATGTATGTATGTATGCATTTTTTTATTATTTGTAACAATGCAGATATGTTACTCAGCTCTCTGTGCTTGTGCTTGCTCATTTAACATATTAACCAGGAAGTGGATCACTGCACTGCCAAGTGCAACACCAGCACATTGTAGGTAGGTAGACTCCCATGGGTTAATCTGTTGGGACCAGCTGGTGCACAAATTGTTCTGTGTCTTTGAATCACATGTGATCACAGAGAAAGGGTCATTCCCATCTGTAATTCATACATTGAGTGCTGTGTTTACACAACTGATTACAACTGTATGCAATGTCTTTCCTCACTGTGTTGGATTCTGTATGAATAGTGAAGGGGTTTGACATATCTGTGACATATCAACCCTTTCTTCATGGTGTATAATGTTTATGAATAGTGCTGTAAGGTTAACATGGTATAAGTAAACTCCATGAGAAACATGGTTTTCTAGTAAAATAATTTCAAATCTGTGAACGGGCTTCTATATTATAAAATAACTATATCAAGGGGCACTGATTACTAGATACGAGTCCTGATGAGAAATGACCATTTACTTATTTATGTATTTATTGAAGTTTGATTACCAGGAAAGTCTGACTGGGTAGAAGCTCATTTTTAATGGAGGCCCGGGGAGAAAAGCTTGAAATTATTACAAATCATTTCAAGAACAATAATTTTACAGTCTTCAAAAATAAAACAAAAACATCTGCAGTTTGAACAATTATAACAAATTAGACATAATATAAAAAACATTGGTTAAGAATCAATACAAAGTTATATATAAAAAAATATTTAAAGAAAGCCTTTAATACTTTGCAGGAAGTCAAAGAGGTGGAAGCCCCCTATAGAAGACTGAGATACCAGACAAATGCGCACTAATGGATGAGTAACATCTGAATCAAATATCGCACAGAGATAATTCAAAACTTGAAATAATGCTTTTTATCTTCTTCTTTCGTTTTTAAAAAGCTGTGTGTTAATACATAATATTGTATATTTCAATGTTCTGAGTTTTAGTATTTTGCATAAATCAGCATCATACCTGCTATATTGTCAAATTAATGTATGCCAGTATCTAAAAGAAAATAAAGCAGTTTTGGAAAAAAAAAAACTTGAGAATTAGGACTGACTATGGAGTTATTCCCAAATATGAAACCAAAAGGTGGAATCTCTTCCATTTTCTTTATCGGTCATATGGATAAAATGTCAATGAGCAGAGAGTGATGCATACAACCCTGTCTGATAACACAACAGACATTGCTATTACTGGAAATTGAGGATCCATCAGGAGCATCTTTTGTGGGAAGCATCTGAGGACATCAGAGGAAAAGACAAAGAAGAAATAATTACAGAATGGGAAACCAAATTTACAGAAGCCAAAAGTGAACTATCAGAATAAGTGAGGCCTTGTGATTCCCTCACATTCATTAATGAACTCATCGCTGGAGAAAATTTGGGAATGTGTAGAAGAGACATTAATAGCAACGTTTTCTAGATCACCCTGAATTTGACCTTTAGGAAGTGGTATTGGGGAAAAGCAGTTACAGACGCCATCTTTTTAGATATTAAGAGGTATTACAAATCTCCTGGACATATTATATTTCTGCATAATCTGTCAGACACAGCTTTCTCCATGGAAGTGGTAGAGCAGTTTGAGAACTACCTTGAGCTTTTTGAGTGACTAGAACTTACAATGTCACCCAAACTGGCAAGATAACACAAGGGGTTCTACAGAGTTTAGTCCTGGGTAGGATTACCACATGTCCCTCCTTGTGCCGGACAGTCTGTATTTGAGCAGTTTTGTCCTGGGAAAAAAAATTAAAAAATAGCAAATGTCCTGAGATTTTTTGGACAAAAAATATTTCCTAAGTTTTTTTTTCAATAGTTGCATAAAACAATTATTTTGCATCTGAAACATCAAATCGTATATGAAACAGCAAAAACAGCTCAATGCTGAAAGAATAAGCTTTTATTTTGGCAAAAAAGTGAAGTTATTTTCTTTGCACTGTCGGCGGCTATAGTTTGTCCTGCAAAATACTACATTTCTGCAAAAGATGGCCCACTTTGGGCATTTGAAAACATGGCAGCCCTACTCCTGGACCCTGTGTTATTTCACTTTATAGTAATGATCTACATTGGGATCTACCTCAGATTAACTGTATAAACATATACAGATGACTTTGTCCTGACCACTTCCAACAAAGGGTCCTCCAGTCTGAACAATGAACTTAAAATAATTTTGAAGCTATAGAAAACTGACTTGATAAAATTAAGACATGCGCACACACACACACACACACACACACACACACACACACACACACACACACACACAGAATGATATTATTTGGCACCCCTTAAAATTAAGTAACATACCTAACTTCAGTATTACAAACCCTCTGGGCACCCTTCTGCTATGACTAATCAACAGAGGTACCCAGCACACAGAAACTCAGGTCAACAAGGTATTAACTTACCTTAAAGTCTCATACTAAGTATCTAACTTAGGTGAGCCATTGCTGTAAATGTCCTTTTCCCCAGACAGGAATATTGCCTCACTTTAAGTGCACCTCTCTCTGCGCACCATACTGCACTCATTCAGTTGGCCAAGAATAAAATGCTTCACTTCCTACACCTAGAAAACAAGCAGAAGCATCAATTCAAGTAACCGTCTACCTCTTGAGCCACTTTACTGCCCAATACACTCATCTTTAATACATTAAATGATGGCTACTATCTGCCACTACTCAGCAGGCCGCAGTTCATAAACCAGTCCTAAACACTTCGAAATAATGACAGTATTCAGTTATACAGGCACCCTTTCACACCTGGTATGTGTGATATGCTGGAGTAGTTGCCAAGCTGAAACATTTTCATGTTGAGCATTACTGACAGCCAGGCAATCTTTCCCCCTAGTAATGTTTTAACAGTGCTTTCCAGTTCCTCAACAAATCCCATGAATCTTTAATAATCCATCGACAATCATTAGATTTAAGTTGTGTGTCTAAACACTTGGCAATATAATGAATCAACAAGAACATGTACAATGACGGGTTGATTTTTGTTACAATAGATGTAAGGGATTTATTCTCTGTAATCCCTCATGACACAGGTATTGCATGGTTTTACACCTATCTGTCAACATACACATTTCACCCATGACCGTATTCTTGCCATTAGAACCCTCATGGAATTAGTACTAGATATTAATATAATTGTTTTTGAATAGCAATTATTCAAACAATGCAAAGGGCTTGCTATGGGGGCCATTTGTGTCCCTATTTTTGCTAATATTGTCCTAGCATTTTGGGAAATAGAATTTATTTTTACTAGCCCTTTTGCCAAACATTGGAATTATTATGGACGTTATTTGGACGACATAATAATTCTATGGAATTGCAGTGAGGAGGAATTGAATAAGTTTTTGGCTTTTATAAAAGATAGTACTGATTTTTTAGATTTTTCCCATACTATAGCTCATGATGAGACTAATTACTTGGACATTACTATTAGCAAAAATAGAGTAGAGAATTGTTTTAAAACAACAATTTTTAGAAAACCCATTTACTCTAACACCCTCTTGCATTTTAGTAGTTTTCACCCATTGCACCAAAAAAGGTCGTTGGTAAAAGGGCCGGGGGTTAGACTAGCAAGATGGTCTCTGAGAATGAGGATTTTTTTTACATCAAATTCAAGTTCTTAAAGGAATGCTTATAAGAAGAGGTTACCCCAATGTTTTTGTGGATGAAATTTTACAGGAGGTTGTTACCAAGACGGAGATGGGCCATTTTCTCCCATTACTTGGAAAATGAGTTGTTTTACAGGAAGTTGAGTCCAGGTCGGAGACTAATATATTTAATAAATCAGCAATTTTTAAATATAATAAGCAGTTTATGGGTATTAGTCAAATAATTCAACGCAACTGGAATTTGTTTACCACTAGTAAAGACTATTTAGATTTAGTGGGGACACTTTCTAATATTGTATATAAGAAGGATACCACTTTTAAAAACATGCTTGAAAGATCACAGGTGGCATGTTTAAGTGTGGTTTTTGTCTCCAATGTCAATACATTATAGAAGGCGCTGAGATTCATATACCTAATTATGGTAAACGTACACAAAAATAAATTTTCCTGTAGTAGTAAGGCAGTAGTTTATTTTGCCTTCTGTATTAAGTGTCCAAGTTTTTATATAGGGAAGACCATTAATGCCCTTAGAAGTAGAGTTTACCAGCATTTTTATGTTATTAAGAAACATGACTTGAAGAATGTTTTGGCAGTACATGTTTTAAAAATGAGGGACATAGTTTCAAGTTTACAGTATTAGAACAAGTAACATTGGGTGATAGAGGGGGGGGGGGCACTGAATGATTATTTAGAATCAAGGGAATTAAAGTGGCAATTGAGAACTAATGCCACACAACAATCCAGTCTAAATAAGTAGTCTATCCATAAGTTCTATCCTTAAGCTTAAAGACGAAGGCTATATGTAAATAAACAAATATATAACCCATATTGAGTGTTTTCTAAGGAATTTTTATAGTAAACTATTTATTTATATGTATTTTAAATTCATTTTTTGCAATTTATATATAAATCCATATGCGTTTTTACAGTTTGTACAGTTGTAATTAATTAATACGTACCCAAGGAGTGGCGCACGGCGACTGTGGTCCCACTTCACAAGGGCGGTGCCTCCACCGACCCTGGAAATTACCGTCCCATTAGCTTGACAAGCCTTATCTGCAAAGCGATGGAGAGGATCATAATGGAACTCATAAATAAAGACATAGGGAACTTGCAGACTTTGGATCCAACCCAGTTTGGCTTTGTCAAAGGCAGATCATGCCTTTTAAACTTGGTTGACTTTTTCGAGACAGTCACCAAGGCCATTGATGAGGGAAAGGCAGTCCATACAGCCTACCTTGACCTGGCAAAGGCCTTCGACACAATACCCCACTCAGGTATCATCGAAAAACTCATCAGCTTGAATGTAAACCCATACATCACAAGATGGGTTGCAAACTGGCTAAGTAACAGAACCCACAGGGTCAGAGTTGCTGGAGCCATGTCAGACTCAAAGCCTGTCACAAGTGGTATCCCACAGGGCTCAGTCCTGGGTCCACTCTTGTTCGGCATCTACTTTTCTGAAGTACAAGCAAACACAGGAGGGTTATGGCTGACAAAGTTTGCAGATGACTGCAAACTGGGCACCATAGTCGAAAACACATCTGACACAGATATCCTTCAGAAGGGCCTCACAGAAACGGATAACTGGTGCCAGAGCCATGGCCTAAAGTTAAATGCCAAGAAATGCATAGTCATACCCTTCGGGAAAAACAAGGTTACCCCTAGCTACCATATAGGTGGAAATCCACTGAGCACAGAAGAAGTCATCAGGGATCTGGGGACCCAGGTTGACAGTAGCCTTTCGTTTGACACTCATGTTGCTAAAGTAGTTAGGAAAACCTTCTACATTGCCCACCTGATCATGAAGGGATTCACATCTAGATCAAGGGAGGTCATCGTCCCCCTGTACTCATCACTCATTGGACCTATGATTGAGTACAATGCCCCATTCGGAATGTATCTGACCCGGGTCTCAAAAATATGTCTTATGCTGCCCGACTGAAAGAACTCCAGCTCTATTCAGTCTCATACCGCTTGCTCAGAGGTGATCTGTGCCTGACATATAAGGCCATGTCAAACCCTGATTTGATGAATATGCTTCACCTCAAAAAATCTAGATCCCTCAGAACCACAAGGGCGGGAGACTTAAACCTTGACACGGTTATTAATAGAACGTGCTGGAGGGACAGATTCATCACCCAGAGACTCCCTATGCTGTGGAACAAAATCCTGGTACATGTGAGGCAGAGCACCTCGCTGGCCTTGTTCAAGAGGAATCTTGACCAATGGATGGGGGATCTCAGATATTCCCCAGGGATTACTTCAGTGTCACTGCTTGACAGAGGCACAGCAAAATAATAGGCATAGTTTTATTCAAACTAAAGGGGTGGCGAAAGCCAAATAACTATGGGCTAGGCTTATAAATGCCCTTGGGCAGATAGCCTAGTATGAACCTATGAACCTATGAACCTATGAACCTATATGCATATATTTATCTGTTACCTGCATTTTGAGAGCTGTATTTCTTTTAGCTAATTATTAGTGATGTAATTGATTAATTATGTTAAGTAGGGGCAAGGGTGTGTGTGTGTGTGTGTGTGTGTGTGTGTGTGTGTGTGTGTGTGTGTATATATATATATATATATATATATATATATATATATATATATATATATATATATAGTCAGCTTTTTGTTACCATTTTATTCTGAAGAAGTTTTTATTTAGAAAACAAAAGCTCTTAATAAACACATTGTTGTGAATCCTGGTCTGCTTTATCCTGTTTGTGTTTGTTTTTGGTTTTCATTATATTTTGGTGGTATGTTATAGCATTGCATCTTAATATAGTCAGTTAATATCTCATTTCTGGTTTTGAGAAAAGCTTAGATTACCAGTTGTTAGCACCCTCAGGGAGACATTTGCGAAGAACAGACAGGCTGGTAAAATTAGAAGTGGTATTAGATAAGGTACAGTGTAAGTATTCAAAAGATAATGTCATCATTAAGCATTCTGATAAGGCATTAAGTAAATAAATAGAAATTATCTCATGCGAGTTATTGGCAGTGCTATTTTAAACAATATTATGAGTACAGCAGACCTAGCAGAGGACCACTGTAATAAAACATTGACTGTATGGACAAATGTGAGCTTACCTCACCTGTCACAACTGGGTAATAATTTTGGAGTGGTTGTCCTTTCAAGAGGTTCATAGAAAGCTTTATCTAGCCTACTGGACTGGCTTTTGTTTTTAGGTCCTACAACTACACAGATGAGGTCCCTCAGCCCTGTCCTTGTTTGGATTTGTGCTAGTAGCTGCTGGCAGGGTCAAGTGAGTCATCTAGTTGCTTCGCATGGTGTTATGAGCTGCTTCGTAATCATAACCACCACTCAGGGGACCCTTCTGGAAGCCTGTAGCACCTCAGGTAACCCTTCTGGAAGCAGGTAGCAGAGATCATTAGTATGGGATTGATTCCCAAAATACTCTCTTTATGTCTCCTGCTCTTTTCCATGTCTTTTGTGCATATGTTTACAGATATTCAATTTTTATTTGCATAGTCCAGATTAATAAAATGATTCCTTGTCCTTCTAATCAGTGTTGAAGAAGGCCTGCCCTTGATTTTGTTTAATAGTGCTAGATCTTTAAAGACTGTCTGAAAGTAGATGGTTTTGGGTGGAAGAAGTTCAGATTGCTTCTGAGATGCTACAGGAGGGGTTGTCCAGCCTTATTCTGTCTACTTTAAAGGTTTAAGGGTGTTTACTGGATGAACTTCCCTTTGCACAATTCTCATTGCTCTGGAAAATGCTTAATTACTAGAAAATGTGTAAATGTTTTAGAAGAAAATGGAGCATCTGGTTATCCATTTATGAAGACAACTGCTGAGTTGACACCTTCAAGTTGAGATAACTAGTTATTTGTCAATGACAAAATTCCTAAGTCTAAACATCTGCAAATTAAGATGAGACTGTGCTGGACTGGATATCACATGGAATTTATCTTTCTGTTTTTTAGCGTGATATGGACTCTGTTTTAGTTTTTGTTGATGCCAATCTCCACCAACTATACCCCCTACTCTCAGTTTGATGTTCCATATAATTTCTTATCTTTTGTGTTTATTTCAAAAGAGGAAAGCATTTAAAAATGAAGAAAAAAATAATCCAACATAGTTGATAAATATGTAACACACTATAAGTTCATAGGTAGTTACTGGGCTATTGACCCGAAGGTCATTATAAACCTAGCTGTGTGTGCTCAGTGTAATACTAGAGAAACCCAAGATAAAGGATCTTGCCAAAACTTGAGATCTTAGTTAACAATGACTGCCCATATCTACAATGGTCATAGGTGCAAGCCCTGACAGAAATTTATGGTTTCCCATACAGTCATCCAGGCTATCCTTAAACAGGGTCATAGAGGGGCTCTATTTGATGTGAATTGGTAGCCTATTCCAGAGGAGTGGCAACCACTGAGAGACATATCTGTATCTACAGCATATCCTATTTATGTGGCAGGCCAGGTTAAGGTCCCTGGAGCGGGTGACCCTTATCCCACTTGACTTGGAAATGTGCAGCATTCCCATTAGGTTTGGATATGAGATTACTCTGAGGCCAGGCCCAAGTATCCTCTAAGTAGTCTGCATGCTACTGAGTACAATGACAGTGACTTCAGTCATGTGCTAGAGAACCTGAATTTTCTTGGTTAGAAATCTCTGAGGTCTGTCAAGTTGCTTGCAGGTGTCTGGTAAGGTACATACCAAAGGGAGCATTGTACTCAGCTGTTGGCCAGATGAAGGTTAAGTACAGGGGAGGTATGACCTCTTTCACTCTCGAGGAAATGTCTTTGCTAATGAGGTGTGTGACGTAGAATGCTTTCCTTAGCACAGTAGACAGATCATGGTCAAAGTTTAGGCTACAGTCAACTTGCGTTCCCAAGTCTCTCATTACTGAGTTGTTACTTAGGTTATTATTATTCATACAATAGTTTGCAGGGATATCATTTTTAATGAAGGAGATGATAATGCATTTTTAGCACTGTGTTTGAGTCCATGGCTTTAGAACCAATCACTGTTTGAGTCCATGGCTTTGAAACCAATCACTGTTTGAGTCCATGGCTTTAGAACCAATCACTAGTTTATGTAAGTCCCTCTTGAAGTAGATTGACATTGTTTGGGGATTCAGTGATTGCACCTAATTTGCAGTTGTCAGCAAACTTAATCAGCCACAACCCCTCTGTTTTGGCCTGAACTTCTGAAAAGTACATTTCAAACAGTAGGGGACCCAACACTGACCCCTGTGAAACCCCACTAGTGACAGGTCTGCTGGTTGAGGTAAAGTCCCCAACTTTGACTGAGTGAGATCCCTCAGTGAACCAGTTAACAACCCACCTGTCAACATAAGGGTTGATATTCAACTGGGAGAATTTATCAATAATGCCCAAATGTGGGATTGTCTTGAAGGCCTTGGCTAAGTCAAGGTAGGCTGTATGCACAAATTTGCCTTCATCTATGTCCCTGGTGATGTGTCCAAAGGAGTCCAGCAGATTTAACAGGCATGAATTGCCTTTGACAAAATCAAACTGTGTCGGATCAAGGGTTTGGAGATCACCTATACCCTTATTTATAAGGTCCATGATGATTAGTTCCAAGGCCTTATGGATAAGGCTGGTTAAGTCTATGTTTCTGTAGTTCTCAGGGTCTGTTGCTGTATCCCCTTTATGAAGGGGGATGATGGTTGCTGATTTCCATTCAGCCGGGACAAAACCAGTAGTCAGGCTGTGGTTGAAGAGAGTACATAATGGAGTTGCTAGCTCATGTTTTAGATCAACCTAGGATGCCACATGGTCCCATGGCTGTGTTTTGGCCTTGGAGAGAGCATTAATGACTTACTCTTAGGAAATTACAAGGTGGGAGTGATGTAGAGGGAATGCATTGTGTAATGTTTGGAGGGGATGGGGGGTAAAATTTTCACCAAACTTGTCAGCTAATCGGCTAACTATTTTCGCATGATCAGTGTGTGTGTGAGATGCCATCCACAACTAGCTCAGCACACGTCTGAGTCCGACCTTTTAGGTTATGGATCCAGCTGAAGAATGCCTTATGGTTATCCTTAGCTAGGGTTGCTACATTTTTGTCGAAGTTGCCCTTAGAGAATTTTACAAGTTGTCTTATTTGTTTGTTCAAGCAGAGGAGGGTGTTCTTCCAATGCTGGGGCTTCTATTTTTCATTCTTAGACAGCAACTTCTTCCTCTTATTGTATAACTTATTAATGCTAGATGCCCACAAGGGAAGCTTGTTTTTTCTTGAGGAACTTGTTGTGATCCTATCAAGTACAGCAGTGTCAATACATTTGTTTAAGTGTTTGTACAGGGCATTTGTGTACAACTTAGTATAGTCGTCAATGCCATCTTTGGGATCAGGAACTTGGAAATTATTTATGCCATCCCTTAGGAGGGTATAATTAGCTTCGGTGAAAAAATGTTTAGCCTAATTTCACCTAAGAGGGGTTCAGGTGTTACACCTACTTCAATTGTGACTGATTTATGATCAGATTTAACCAGTGAGGGTCCTAAACTTGTGGTGGTGCAATGGTCGCCCATGTTGGTGAGGACCAGGTCAAGAATATTTTAAGCTCCTTGTGGGGTTGCATACTATTTGCTCCAGGGCATTAGTGTTAACAAAGTCCAGGAACTTTTGTGTGAGCATATTTGTACTCGTGTAAGTTTCCCAATCAGTGGAGAAAAGTTAAAATCGCCCATGACTAGAGTGTTTGGTTGTAATTTGATTTACTGAAGTAGGTCCAAATGACCAGCATGGGTATTATGGTCCATTGAAGGGGTCTTATAGCAAACAATAGCTTGAAGTGGGGGGTCTTGCCCACAGTTAGTTGAACTTGGAGTAACTCCATGGAGTTTTCCTTTCTAACCAGTCTAGATGTGTATTTATCTTTGATGAAGATAGATCCTCCTTCTCCTTTGGTTCTTGTACATTTATTTTGTGGCCTGAAAGTGTGGAAGGCATTGTAGCCTTGCAAGGCTGGGATACTCTCTGTGGCCCTGAACCAAGTTTCTGTGATTGCACATACGTCAGCATCCGCCAGGGAGAGGAGTGCTTCCAGAGAGTGCAGTTCCGGATTTAAACTCCTAGCATTTAGCAGCACAACCTTTGATTTATTAGTCAGTGATATTTTCATGTCTGAAATTTTTTTTGAGACCTTGCCTAAAAAAAGGCACTATGGGGGAGGTATGAGCCTTAGCCAGTAACCGAAAGCCTAGAGGTGACAGGTGAAGACCATCTCTGGCAAAGCAGAGTGGTCTGTCAACCATGCCATCCCAGGCTGACAGGAACTGGAGCCCATTAGAATGACACCAGAAACTAAGCCAATTGTTGAAGTCAATCTTTTTTTTTTATATTGTGGCAACATCCTAGATCATCCTAGATGAGGGCAGAATGCTGGTCAAGATTAGGGACATACCTGCCTGGGACACATATTCAGAGAGCTCAATCATGCCTGTCTTCATACAGTCCAGTGAGGTACATCTCAAGTCATTCACACCATCATGAACTATGACAGAGTCATAATGGTACTTGTTGAGAGACTTGAGTACATGTGTGATCTGATGGATCCTGGCACCTGATAGACAGCTGAACGTAACCTTCTCCTTGTCTAGCCTGGTGAGTGGGACATCTATATATCTCACAATGGAGTCACCTATGACTAAAAAAATTGGTTTAGATGTGCTTTGCCTTAGGTGCTTATTTGGTGAGACACTGATGCTTGTGATTTTATGTGTATTGAGTGCTGTAGGTGCTGTATTAGGTGTAGCATGTTTGTGTTTGGAATGTCTCTGGTGTTTAGGTAGATTTCCGGTGAGTACCTCCTTGTATGATTGTTTCTGTGTTGAGTGCATGGTTTGCATAGAAGGTGTAGTATGTGAGCTTACAACCTGTTCAGTGTTACCGTTCTATGCATGAGAGAACAAAGATTCCAGATTCTTATCTCTCACAAATTGTACTTGGGTGATTTAGGAGTAGAGGGTTGTCAGTGTACATGAGGCAGCTGCTACACTGCCTCAGGATACCCATGTCAATCAGGCTGGAAGGAGAAATGGAGGGAAACTGATCATCCATAATGTAGGTTAAATCCTGTTTTCACTGTGGGGAGAGAAAATGGAGGGGTGCGGTATAACTAAGTGCTCTAAATGGGGCTTATACTAATGGGGCACTCTATAAAGGGTCTATACTAGTGGGGGTTCTCTAAATGGTATGAGACTATTGTAGATTTGGTGGTTTTGAGACTGCTAAGCGGCAAATGAGCAGCTGAGGTGCTCTGGTCTCTGAGCAGTTAAGCACAATTTTAGGACGTCTCAGCTGGATCATAGGCAGCTACTACAGGAAAATGTATCTACTGAAGGTTTTGCATCTAAAATCACCAGTGGTTGCCCCCACTGTGCAGTAGTGCACAATGGTACATGGTGGTGCATTATGTGTAAACAGATGAATACAGCAGAGCAGTGGCTGGTCGCCTAACTCTGTGGAGCTGTGTTAAAACAAGAGCAAACCCATGCAAATGTGGGGCTTATGTCGCAAGATTGAGCAATCTGAATTAAAGAATTTAACCAATAAAAAAGCTCAGAACTGAGCCCTGTGCCAGCCACCTTCCATCAGATGAGTCCTAACTGCACTCTCCTGCCACAAGGGTACAGGGGGCCCCCTCCCACAAAAGATAGCCTGGTTTAGTGCTCAATTTAACAAACAGAACCAGATTCAGCAAGTCTAAACCTACTCTATGCTACAGTAGATAAAAGTGTAACAAATCAGCAAGAACAGTTTTTAAAAAATCAGCAATATAGAAAAATACAGTTTAAAAGTGCATAATACAGTATAAAATTGTACTTAATGGTTAGCAGAATGCAACCAAATCCTTGGATTGCTTAGATGAATTCAGCAGAGCAGTGGCTGGTCACCTGTGAGCAAACAATTAAATGATTTAACTAATAAAAAAGCTTAAAACTTAGCTTTCTGCCAGCAACCTTCAATCAGATGAGTCCTAATTGCACTCTTCTGCCACAAGGATACAGGGAGGCCATCTCCAACAAAAGATTCCCTGGTTTAGTGCTCAATTTAACAAACAGAACCAGATTCAGCAGGACTGAATCTAATCTATACTAAAGCAGAGAAAAAGTGCAACATATCAGCAAGAGCGGTTTTAAAAAATAAGCAATATAGCAAAAATACAGTTTAAAACCGCAAAATATAGTATAAAATTGTATATCGATATAGAGAAGTCATACATCTATAGTGCTGATGACAATCAAGAGAACATTGCTGACATATGAAAAAAGAAATTATATAATTTTGATTTCTTTCCCATGTTGCATCTTGAATGCTAAATCAAACATGTCACACTCAATTGGCAAATAGCATTTGCAGGAGAAATGTATCATATTATGATCATTTTCCCTGCCTAATTTCAGCCGTTGTATAAAAACAGCATGTGTGTGCGAGTGAAGTTGAACAGGTTTTGTATTTTGATGAACAAAATTCAGTTACATGAACTGTGTAGCAAGAAAGTTAAAAAGAAAAGGGACTCCAGCTATTTTTTTTTTCTGTGTCGGTCTTCTAGGCATGCATAATTAACTGTTTCACTTTTTCTCAGTTCATGGCATTTAAGTTTAAATAAATGCAGTATAGTTTGTATGAAGAGGTAGTTAATGCTTTTACAAAACTCAAGGTCTAACTCATGATAGGCATGCTTTAGTTTCATGATGTTTAGGCCTTGCAGCTTATATATATTCCTGTCCTTTGCTCAAATGCATTTTAATGCTTAACTGATATATATATATATATATATTACAGAAATATAGATTAGGCAGCTGGTATCAAATACAAGAATTTCCCGCACATTGTTTGGGAGGCTTGTGGTTCTGGACTTGTGAAATTTCATACTGGGTGTTGATCTGCCATCTAATGAAAACAATGCATCTAAATACCTTTACCTTAAATGAGAAAATGTAATGGTATTCCATCTAGCTAAACTCCAGATACTGTCAATTTTAGTTAGATGTAATTATACCCTTTAAGTTAGCAGTGGTTTATTCTTTTCCCTTCATCATATGTGGCTTACCTTTTGCTGCTTTTAGTCAAGCTGAATCCCAAGGAATTGTAATGTGCATTTCAGCCTCAGTGATCTCTGTGGGAGTGACAACTCATATGTGATAGTCCACTAATTTGAAAAAGCAAAAGAAATGCATGCAGTCATTTATTATATTAAGCTAGTTAATAGCAAATGCCAAGAATCTACATGTTTACAGCTGCTGTATTTAACTAGTGCAATATTTTCATTGATTAAAGACAGACACACGCGCGCGCACACACACACACACACACACACACACACACACACACACACACACACACACACACACACACACACACACACACTTGCATGCACGCATATACACATACATAGACACATCGACATATACACACACTAACAGACATGTACACATGCTCAAGCGTGTGCCTATACACACACACACACACACACACACACACACGAGCATACAGGCATACACACTGCAGTTTCTTCTCTGTGATTTCGGCAGCTACCTGTATAGTTTTATTAACTAAGTAATAATTGCAGCAGAAACGAAGCCTTGTTTGCTTCAGGCTGGTAACAGTTTACTGCGTCTGGCAGTATAATTTCTCTGTTTAATGAGCTACTATAGACAATGAAATGTACTGCAGATGTATGTGTGGTAACCAGAGGCAGACACTGTGTTTTGTACAGTTTTGAATACATTATCTGACTAGACATAAGTTAAAAGCCTATGGCTAAAAGAGAATTGTGTTCAATGGGTCTTATTTAGTTAATAAAATTTGAAATGAAAGAACTCAAGACCAGATGCACAGGCACACAAATATTGACGTGGACAGAGGCATATCCACAAACCCATATTAGATTAGAGGTGTACAGCCACATTAAATAAAACAGGTATCATCAGGAAGAGAACTTAAAACTGTTTTCACTGACATAGACCAAAACAACTGTCATTTCCAGGAGATGCATCTATCATATCAAATTTAATCAATAAAAGATTATAGCAGAGAAGGTCTACACAAAGTCACAAGGGAGAGGAGCCAAGGACCTCATTTAAGAGGACCAGTACAGCACACACACAATGCTCTTCTGACACCTTCACTCAAATCTCTTTTGCTTCATGGAAGCCCAGTTAATTCCAGTGCTTTATGCTAATTAACCACAGACCTTGATGGCTGCCAGCTAAGAAAAACATAAGGTAAGACCAACCCAGAATAGCTCTGTCTAATCTGAAGTTGTAATCATTCCAATTTATTTCAACATATTATTCCACTGAAGATCTTTGATACTTTCCATGATAAGCACAGAACTTACTTTTCAGGCAGGACTGCAGGTCAAATTATGGATGAGTCTCAGTAAAGACAGACCATCAGCCAAAAGCCATCAGTTCAAAATAACATGTAAGTATGTGGTATAATATGTCGATACAGTGCTTCCCTACCCTGAATCTACCCTGAATCCCAGTGAAACCCTACCTGTTTTGTTTTGTGTGTGTGTGTGTGTGTGTGTGTGTGTGTGTGTGTGTGTGTGTGTGTGTGCACGCCTGTGTCTCCTATCTTTTCCTCCACTGACTCCAAGTGCTGCACCATGTTTCCTTCCCTGACTCCCAGTGCTGTCCTATCATGATACTCAGTACTGCCCTGCCTTACTCCCAGTGCTGTCCTATCATGATACTCAGTGCTGCCCTGCCTGACTCCCAGTGCTGTCCTATCATGATACTCAGTACTCCCTGCCTGACTCCCAGTGCTGTCCTATCATGATACTCAGTACTGCCCTGCCTTACTCCCAGTGCTGTCCTATCATGATACTCAGTACTGCCCTGCCTTAATCCCAGTGCTGTCCTATCATGATACTCAGTACTCCCTGCCTTACTCCCAGTGCTGTCCTATCATGATACTCAGTACTTCCTGCCTGACTCCCAGTGCTGTCCTATCATGATACTCAGTACTCCCTGCCTGACTCCCAGTGCTGTCCTCTCATGATACTCAGTACTCCCTGCCTGACTCCCAGTGCTGTCCTATCAAGATACTCAGTACTTCCTGCCTGACTCCCAGTGCTGTCCTATCATGATACTCAGTACTCCCTGCCTGACTCCCAGTGCTGTCCTACCATGATACTCAGTACTCCCTGCCTGACTCCCAGTGCTGTCCTATCATGATACTCAGTACTGCCCTGCCTTACTCCCAGTGCTGTCCTATCATGATACTCAGTACTCCTTGCCTTACTCCCAGTGCTGTCCCATCATGATACTCAGTACTCCCTGCCTTACTCCCAGTGCTGTCCTATCATGATACTCAGTGCTGCCCTGCCTTACTCCCAGTACTGTCCTATCATGATACTCAGTACTCCCTGCCTTACTCCCAGTGCTGTCCTATCATGATACTCAGTACTCCCTGCCTTACTCCCAGTGCTGTCCTATCATGATACTCAGTACTCCCTGCCTTACTCCCAGTGCTGTCCTATCATGATACTCAGTGCTGCCCTGCCTTACTCCCAGTACTGTCCTATCATGATACTCAGTACTCCCTGCCTTACTCCCAGTGCTGTCCTATCATGATACTCAGTACTCCCTGCCTTACTCCCAGTGCTGTCCTATCATGATACTCAGTACTGCCCTGCCTGACTCCCAGTGCTGTCCTATCATGATACTCAGTGCTGCCCTGCCTGACTCCCAGTGCTGTCCTATCATGATACTCAGTACTGCCCTGCCTTACTCCCAGTGCTGTCCTATCATGATACTCAGTACTGCCCTGCCTTACTCCCAGTGCTGTCCTATCATGATACTCAGTACTGCCCTGCCTTACTCCCAGTGCTGTCCTATCATGATACTCAGTACTGCCCTGCCTGACTCCCAGTGCTGTCCTATCATGATACTCAGTACTGCCCTGCCTTACTCCCAGTGCTGTCCTATCATGATACTCAGTACTGCCCTGCCTTACTCCCAGTGCTGTCCTATCATGATACTCAGTACTGCCCTGCCTGACTCCCAGTGCTGTCCTATCATGATACTCAGTACTCCCTGCCTTACTCCCAGTGCTGTCCTATCATGATACTCAGTACTCCCTGCCTGACTCCCAGTGCTGTCCTATTATGATACTCAGTACTCCCTGCCTTACTCCCAGTGCTGTCCTATCATGATACTCAGTGCTGCCCTGCCTGACTCCCAGTACTGTCCTATCATGATACTCAGTGCTGCCCTGCCTGACTCCCAGTGCTGTCCTATCATGATACTCAGTACTCCCTGCTTGACTCCCAGTGCTGTCCTATCATGATACTCAGTGCTGTCCTGCCTGACTCCCAGTGCTGTCCTATCATGATACTCAGTGCTGCCCTGCCTGACTCCCAGTGCTGTCCTATCATGATACTCAGTACTCCCTGCCTGACTCCCAGTGCTGTCCTATCATGATACTCAGTGCTGCCCTGCCTGACTCCCAGTGCTGTCCTATCATGATACTCAGTGCTGCCCTGCCTGACTCCCAGTGCTGTCCTATCATGATACTCAGTGCTGCCCTGCCTGACTCCCAGTGCTGTCCTATCATGATACTCAGTACTCCCTGCCTGACTCCCAGTGCTGTCCTATCATGATACTCAGTACTCCCTGCCTGACTCCCAGTGCTGTCCTATCATGATACTCAGTGCTGCCCTGCCTGACTCCCAGTACTGTCCTATGGTGATACTCAATACTGCCCTGCCTGACTCCCGGTATTGCTCTACCCTGACTCCCAGTATGCCCTACTCTGATTCTCAGTACCACCCTACTCTGACTCCCAGGACTGCCCTACCCTAACTCCTAGTACTGCCCTGTCCTGACTGCCAGTACTGACCTGTCCTGACTGCCAGTACTGCCCTACCCTGACTCCCAGTATGCCCTACTCTGATTCTCAGTATTGCCCTACTCTGACTCCCAGTACTGTCCTATCCTGACTACCAGTATTGCCCTACTCCAACTCCCATTAGTGCCCTACCCTAACTCCTAGTCCTGCCTTACCCTGACTCTCAGTACTGCCCTACCCTGACTCCCAGTATATCCTACCCTAACTCCTAGTACTGCCCTGCCCTGATTCCCAGTACTGCCCTGTCCTGACTCCCAGTACAGCTCTACCCTGTCTCTCAGTACTAACATACCCTGACTCTCAGTACTGCCCTACCCTGAGTCCCAGTACTGCTCTACTCTGACTCTCAGTATTGCCCTAGTCTGACTCCCAGTATTGCCCTACTTCAACTCCCAGAAATGCCCTACCATGACTTCCTGGCCTGCCTTACACTGACTTCCTGTACCACCCTAACCTGACTCCCAGTACTGTCCTACCCTGACTGCCAGTACTGCTCTACCCTGACTCTCAGTATGCCCTTTTCTGACTCCCAGTACAGCCCTACCCTGACACTCAATATTGCCCTACTCCAAATCCAAGTGCCACCCTGACTCCCAATACTGCCCTACTCCATTTCCCAATACTACCCTATCCTGAGTCCAAGTATTGCCCCACTCTGACTCCCAATACTGCCTCACCCTGACTTTCAGTACCATTCTACCTTTAATCCCAGAACTGCCCTACCCTGCCTCCCAGTATGCCTGACCTTGACTCACAATTCTGAATTGTGTTGTTTAGTTACTTTTGTGCAGGAAAATGCATGAATAAGGAGGACTTATTTCTGATGAGCTCATTTATATTAATGTTAACCTTGTCACTAAATAAATAAAGCTTTCAGTAGCACAGACAGAAGAAATCCAAGTTAACTGAAGTATTGGTTAACTCAAACATTTTAATAGTTCACTGAATACTTTTGTAACAGAACACCACATAAGCAGTCAGCAGTTCAGTAGTTATACAATTATTAGTCAAAAGTGCATTCCAAAGTGTCAGTCCTGAATGTGCATTCCTGTAAAATGTTTATAATAGATTAAATCTTCATGTACAGAGTATCTAGACAGAGGTGTGTTGAAAGGTTTCAAATCAAGATTGATAATCCAGCAGTTTTATTCCATCATAAACTATAGGCCTGGAGGTTGTTGCACAGAAGCTGTGAAGGTGCAGAATTGCTTCCCACCTCTCACTCGCACAACCCTCACCTCTCACCCTCACAGCCCCCTCCCATCTGCACAACCCTCACTTCCCACACAACTGCCACCTCCAACACAAATATACCCTGGGCATCTGCTGAAAATAGGCTCTGCCCAGTCAAACTTTCTCATTCAACAAAGACAAATAAATAAAAACACTTCTGCCAATCTCAGTTTCTAAACACATGAAGAATCACTTTCTACAATCACAGTTTCTGAACAATCAAATTTAATTAATCATCTTTCTAAAATAAATTTGAACATAAAAAAAATAATCTCTGGTGTGGTTATCAAGGTAGCCAGAAACCTTTGAGACAATTATATCCATACCAAAAAACTAAAGTGATTGGTTTAGGAAATGGTAAGGAAAAACTATATGTTTATGGCAGACATGTGCTTAATACATCCTGGTAAGTTAGAAGTTATGAATGTGAACATATGTTAACTTTTGAAGCCTGTAGGCAAATTATGTGCCACAGAAAACCAAATAACAGAGATAGGTCAAAGGATTTTAAATCCAGAAATAGCAATGCACTGCAGTTACTGCACAGAGCAACATACGACCCATTATAGAAATAAACTGAGTAATATTCTGTGAAGGCTAATTTATCTAAATTAGTGCAATTCCCTTACAATAATTTTCTGCAACCACAATGCTAACCTTTTAGTACAGGAACCACCCGGTATGAGAATTGTAACAGATTTTGCCACTCTAACCTACTACCCCACACCAATAAGGTTATATTCTTTCCTAAAGATGCGGCTTCACTGAATTTTGATTCACTAACTATTTTTCCAATCACTACCAGTTGCTTTTCTAAATTTTGAGCATGTTGCTAACAGCGTTTTTATAATTAAATGGAAATATGCCAAAATATTGGGTTAAAAGAGATCTCTCACTTCCTTCAATGACAAAACTAACTAGTTTCCAGTGGAGATAAAAACACTGCAAAGGTATGCATTGATGTTGAACACAGTAAAATACATAGCAGTTCTATGAATAAAATTAAAATAAATAAAAAAAAAAACACTGATACAAAATGCTAGAGGTCAACTATTAATGCTAAATAATTGTTAAAGTAGCTTTAAGACAATAACAGTTCACAACAGAATAGTAAACATCTGGAGCACACTCTCTCTCTCCCTAAATATTAATAGTTATTTAAGTTAACAAACTCATTAGAAAGTGTAAAGTGTTCTTCTATCAGACACCATGTTATTGTTGAATACTTAGGTTAAGAAGGGAGGTGATGATTAGTGATCAGCAGTATGGTTTCATGCCAGGAAAGAGCACTACAGAAGCAATATTTGCTCTGAGAGTGTTGTTGGAGAAATACAGAGAAGATCAGAAGGAGTTGCATTGTGCCTTTGTGGACTTAGAGAAAGCATATGACAGGGTGCCTAGAGAGGAGTTGTGGTATTGTATGAGGAAGTCGGGAGTGGCAGATAAGTATGTAAGAGTGGTACAGGATATGTAAGGGGGTAGTGTGACATTGGTGAGGACTGCGGTGGAAGTGACAGATACGTTTAAGGTGGAGGTGGGATTACATCAAGGAACAGCTATGAGCCCTTTCTTATTTGCAGTGGTGATGGACAGGTTGACAGATGAGATCCGACAGGAGGCCCCGTGCACTATGATGTTTGCAGATGAGATTGTGATATGTAGCGAGAGTAGAGACCAGGTTGAGGAGACCATGGAGAGGTGGAGATATGCTTTAGAGAGGAGAGAAATGAAGGTCAGCAGGGCTAAAACAGAATATATGTGTGTGTAAATGAGAGGGAGGGTAGAGGAATGGTGAGGATGCAGGGAGTAGAGTTGGTAAAGGTGGATGAGTTTAAGTACTTGGGATCAACAGTTCATAGTAATGGTGAGTGTGGAAGAGAGGTCAAGAAGAGAGTACAGGCAGGGTGGAATGGGTGGAGAAGAGTGTCAGGAGTGATTTGTGACAGACGGGTACCAATAAGAGTGAAAGGGAAGGTCTACAAGAGCGTAGTGAGACCAGCTATGTTATATAGGTTGGAGACAGTGGCATTGACGAAAAGGCAGGAGTCAGAGCTGGATGTGGCAGAGTTAAAGATGTTAAGATTTGTACTGGGTGTGACTAGAATGGACAGGATTAGGAATCAGTATTTTAGAGGGTCAGATCAGGTTGAACAGTTTGGAGACAAAGCAAGAGAGGCGAGATTGCATTGGTTTGAATATGTGCTGAGGAGGGATGCTGGGTATATTGGGAAAAGGATGCTAAGGATGGAGCTGCCAAGTAAGAGGAAAAGAGGAAGGCCTAAGATAAGGTTTATGGATGTGGTGAGACAGGACATGCAGACGGTTGGTGTGAAAGAGCATGATGCAGAGGACAGGAAGAAATGGAAACAGATGATCCGCTGTGGCGACCTGTAACGGGAACAGCCGATAGAAGATGATGATGGTGACTTAAAAGGTCTCTCCTTCAAATAGCTTTTGACTCAATTGTTTGTGTTTTCAGCAAAAGTATTTAGAATGAGGTTATTGTTCACTGTCTACAAGGCTCAAGTCATATCAACAAGCTCTCCAGTAGCCATGTGACCTTCAATGATGTTACTATGGATGCCATTTGTGTGATAGCAGTGCAGTCTGAGTTCTAAAGGAATTTCTGAAATCATGTAGTTAATCACAAAGAGGGCCAAGAATATTAATTTCATGCACTTTCATTTACCCTGACTTAGGAATGTGGTTCTTTCCCTTCATGGTATTAGAAACCAAAAATATTTGGAGAAATTAAAAAATATATATCATTACTATTTAAATAACAGTTGGTATATCAGGTTTTCAAAGATTTTTTTCTTTAATGGGGCAGAGATTTTAGCTTGGTCGATAATTTTTTGTCATGGAGGGGGAGTGGGCTTTGGGTAAAGGAACAATGAGTGAATGCTTAAATTCTGGAGGAACTATACCAGTAGTTAGTGATAGATTTAAGATGTATGTAAAGGGTTTAGCAATATTCGTTGTTGCAAGTCTTAGGAACCTAGGATGTTGTTTGCTGAATTTAGTACCTCTGATGGCTAGTTTAGAAAGTAAAGCATTAGTTTCTTTTTCAGTTATGGCAGTAAAGGGGAAAATGACAGTGTAGTTGACTAATGGATAGAGTTAGGAATAAGCCGTATAATTTTGCAGTGATAGATGTAAATTTGTGTGGGTAATCTCTTCTATGGTTGTGGTTATATAGAGTTTGGAATCATTTGCAAAGGTATTTGGGCTTTGATTTTGACTACTTGTATGTCTCTTAGAGTCTGCAATGTTACTCGAATGACTTGGGTTGTGATATGAGGTCTTTGTTCATGGGATAAAGTTTTGACACTATTAGTGTCAGTTTGGGTTACTTTTCATAATGCAGAGTAGTGTTGATGGGGGGTTTGTTTTGATGGGCTCCATTTTCAAGCTTTCCATGTTTCATTTCTGTCACTGATGATTTTTTTTTATTTAATTCCATCATTAATCCAGAGATATTCCAGTTCCCTGAAATGACTTCTTGTTATGGTAAACAGAGTTTGTTGTATAGGAGTTAGGATAGTAATGAAGCAGTATAGAGGAGTTCTGTGATGTTACTGAGAGTATACAGGTGTCTACTCAATATAAGTAAGGCAGTTATCTAGAAGTATTTGTTTATTTTGAGGAGAAGGTATTCCTGTAATAATGACTAGGGACATTCCCGGGTTTAGAATGTCCAACTGGAAATGAAAAGGCAGTGGCCAATAAGGAAACTTGTGACAATGTCTGTGTTTGAGCATTTGGGTTTAATATTATTTTTGTATAAGATAAATTGTTGCATGGCTCCTGTTTTTTCCCTGGTATGTTATATAAGATACCTGAATTTTTTTTTTTTGGGGGGGGGCTGCTCTCAGTATTTTTTCATTTGGAAATCTACTGGGAGTTATATGATTTGAGCACATGACTGACATTGGAACTAAGAAGAAATGACTTTCAGGTCAGTTACACTTTCTGAGAAATTGATTGGCTGACTCAGATCACACATCATAGCTAAGACACTATAAGACTCAAAGACAAAACTTCTCACTTTTCAGGAACTGATACTTCAGGAAGTGTAAACAGAAATTACAATTGTGTGGTGCATGGAGCACCTCAACTGCACTCTGATATTGGGAAAAAAAGGTATGTTTATTAAGCGCATTTCTGACATCAGAAAAGAGCTTCACAAGATTTCGTTAAGTAACCCTGAGAGCTGTTAAGATCAGGTCCCATGCTACTGGCTGACAATGGACAGTGCAGACTGGCAAAGAAAAGAGGCAGAATTTAAAACAATTTTAAAAGCTGTTAGATACTTCACTCTGCCTCACTTATAAACACGTGTGGCAGAATGAAGTGTCTAACTGCTTTTAAAACTAATGTTTCTTCAAAGGGACGCTTTGTTTCTGATGGCTTGTCTGTTTGGTAGCACTGTATTTTGCTGGCTTAGAAAGGCTTTCAAAGCCACTACAATGCTTTGTCTGCCAAGACCAACTGGTAGCACATATAGCAGATTGAACTAATCATAAAGCTTATTACATGTTCACTACATGAATACCATGAAATTCACCTCTCGAGCTTTGCTCTTGATTTGAATTTCCTGTTGTCCATGTCTTAAATGCATATCTTTTCTTGTAAAAATGGAAATGACTCCAACTATCCAGACAAATATTCCAAATATTCCAGTAGTAAAACACAAATGGCCAGAGTATATCATGGAATTTTTGTAGCCTGGTTTCAAAAGTACAACACAATATTATGCAATAAAAAACAGCCATAGTGTGCATGTCAGTTCCATCCCAAACCAATAGCTAAATTGCTTTTCTGTATTAAACTACACACTGAAACTTATTCAGTCTGAATGTGTTTACCATTCAGAATTGTTTTATATCAATAAATATTGAATGTTATTGCCATCATCCATTAGATATTGATGTGATTTTTCTTGGGATGGGAGCTCCATACACCCTGAACCTTCATTTCATGGCAGCAAGCTCTCTGTGCAAAGACTGAGGTATGTTGCAAGGCTCTGAACTGCTGAAGGCTTTAAAAAGAGGACTCTCAGATTGGAGAGACTGGAGTCTATCTGTTTGATCCATCAGAATAAGTTATGAACTAGATAAAGAAAGACTGGAATTACTGAGTGAGACAATTCTAGTGTTGGGTCCACACTGACCTAATATACCATTGGATTTTCCTCATATGCAACCTGGCCCAAGGATCTATCAAAATAGTTGTCACCATGAAGACTAGGGCTTTTAGAAACTCTCTGACTGAGGCAGACTTCTATTTTGCCACATTTCAAATATAGGCTTTATATGCTACCACCTTGTTGGGAGGGAGAAAGGATGTCTGTAATGTGGCATCTGTTAGGCAGCCTAAGACGACCACTCTGGATGAAGGAATTTAATGAAGCTTTCTTTAGACTAGGAGTAAACTCTAGATTGTGAAGAAAGTCCATAGAGAACTGCAGATCCTTTAGTACCACTGAATTGAATGTGGCTTGAATTAATCATCTAGCTTGCAAAAGGCTATGACAAGCACCAGGTGTTTTTGAATACTCTTGGTTCTGTAAAAGCCTAAAGGGCAAAAAAGTAAACTGATAGTGTGAGCCCAGGACAGAGAATCTTAAATATTTTCTGTGACTCTTAAGGATAGGAATGCGTAAGTGAGCATCTTTTGAATTCAGCAAAACTAATTGAGTATCTGGGTGCAGAAGAGACAAAAGAACGTGAGCGTAAACATTATGAGGTGGGGAACTCTTAAAAAGTTAAGTCTTGAGAGGTCCACTTTATTGGAGACTACAAGTTTTTTTTTAATAAAATCCTTATCCTTAAAGGTGTGGAGACATTTCTTTTATTACTCCTAATAGACAAAGGTTTAAAATAATAGAGAGCATGAGTTCAAAATGGCTGCTGTTCTGTGAACACTGCTATCACCTAGCTCTCTGATATACCCTGGATTAAAACAAACCCAGAAGGCAACACAGAATTAATAATACAGAAATAACTGTAGATATTTACTGCTAATATCATCCGGCAAACAAAAGAGGAAGAAAAAGTGACAGATTCAGCTCAGAAACAGCAGGATTAACTAAGATTTCTGAATAACAGCTTAAGCCATGTGCTACTAAGGCCCTGTATCTGACTACAAGATTGGTAAAACACTATACAGCAAGATGTCAAAAGAGGAAAATAATATGGAAACAACAACTAAGACCAAATTCTCAGTACTAGCCTCACCTGGGAAAGACACAACTTCAAAAAGACAAAAGACAACTAAACAAACTGACAACTCCAAAACTACAAATAAATCCAAGCCAGACCTGCCAGCTAATCTGGAAGACATAAAAACTGCCTTATTACCTATCCAGCAAGCAATAAAGGACTTATCATTACAATTTCAAACCTTTGGTGACTCATTCAGCCAAATAATATCCAGAATGGAAAAATCTGAGTCCAAAATAATAGAAAATTAAATAAAAAGAGACTCTATTTCTCGAAGAACTGATGCCCATGACAAAGAAATACAAAACTAAAAGCAAAAATAACAGACCTGGAAGCAAAATCTCAAAGGAACAATATAATCATCAGAGGAATACCTGAAACTGTACTTCATAACAATCTAATACCAACAATCAAGCAAATAATAAATTCCCTGCTAGAGGAACCTGAAGAAATACAGCAAATAACAATAGAGAGAGCCCAAAGAGCCCTGAGGGAAATGCAAACACCACTGAAACCTATTAAAATATTAAACTATCAAGATGTAAATAAAATCATATTGGCAGCAAAGAAAAAAGGCACACTCACCTGGAATAATAATAAAATCTCCTTTGCTCAAGACCTCCCAATACAAACAAGACAAGCAAGACAACTACTATCTCCATACTGCAGGTTCCTAATAGAAAAAAAAATCAAATTCCAGATAAAATATCCAAATTAGTTAATCTTCTACATCAAAGAGGTTAAATACATGGTCGCTAACCCCAAAGAGGCAAAAGAGACATCCCTGTCCGTTTTCAAGCAAATTCCACCTTCAGAAACAAAATAAATCCACAAAAAAAGATAAACGACCCTTGGGTGAAGAAACGACCCCATGCATGAGCACTCTAGCTGGGATCCAAATCTGAAAGCTTCCCCTTGCTGTCTAGGCCCTTAAATCCATGATGTGAGCCACGAGGAACACAGGAAAAAGGAAGTACAGCCTGGGTAGGGACCAAAAATCAACTGCCGTTTCAGATGCACGAATATAGGAAGGAACCTCCTCCTGGGACAATGGTCTGCAAAATCGGTCCCCCTATGATTTTGAGGGTTCCATTAAGAAGAACAGTCAGACAAAATGGATCTCAGCAAGCTCCAAAAGATTTTACTGCCTGAAAAACAAAAATTGATCTGCACCAGCTAAAAGAAGAACGCTGCACCATATATGTCAACCAATCTGCAAGCAAAACCTTGAAGAAATAAGGTACTGTTGAACTGAACCATTCACTAAAACAGTACACCCAGTACTGTAAAGGTGAATGAAAATTCATCCTTAAATAATAGGGAAGAAATAAACTTTCAGAAACAGGCTAGCTCATTGATTAATATTGGAGAAAAAAGGAAAACAATGTTAAATGTTTTATGTAAATACTAGAAATGTGTTAAAAGATCCTGGAGAGAAGTAGTCTCAGAAAAATAATAAAATAACCTAACAATCTTGGGATAATGTAAATATAGCCTTAATATGCTAACTGTAGCAGAAGGACTATTTGGCTAAGCTGTTTTTTTTCTCTATGTATATACTTCCTACCCCTGATAAATAGGTGCCAAGTATATATTTTATAATCCACACAGACTGATATGGAAAAACATTACAGGCCAGGCACCAAAGAAGGCCACAATCTGAATAAATAAAGGGGAGGAAAAAGAAGTCAAATAAAATAAAAATGTAAAAATGACAAGATTGTTTAACAATATTACTATGGTACATATATTGCTATAATTTACTGAGGAATGTATATTAATATGCTGTTTTAAAAAATACTATTAGAAAGAATTCGTCACAAGACAAAAACAATACATGCTGTACCTTAAATGCAATACCATAATTGTATAAATAGTATGTTGGAAGAAGCTAGGGACATTAAGTAGCAGTGTTTGTTGAGGGAACTAGTATGTTCAGCTTTGTCCGCATTCTATATAGTAACACAGGGGGGATACTATGGGTTAAATCTATATCTAAAAAGAAAACACATTCCAAGATTAGACATAAAGGTAAACCATATAACGAACCTTCATCCTCCCCCCTGATTATTCCTGGTCCAGGGATATAGTGGTTAGGCACAGAGTAGGGATGGGGATAAATAGATGCTTTCCTAAACCACCACACAGTAACACATACAAAGATAACAAAACTAATATACATGACATATTTAAGGAATACACCTAATAAATAAATGTGGAAAATAGAATCATGGAATGTTAAAGGGCTCCAAAACAAGAAGAAAAGAAAACTATTCTTACACCTTACATTAAAAACCACAGCCAACCTCATACTAATACAAGAAACACACTTGACTGCAGAGTAATGGGTAGAAATTAACAGAAAGAAATGGATAAGTCAAATCATAGCTTCTAAGAGGAAAACAAACAGTGCTGGGTTGGCCATAATAATTAAAAAACAATTTAAGGAAAAAATCCTTAAAACCAAAGCTGACAAGGAGGGAAGATGGTGTTAAGTAGCATTTACTAGTCCTACAATACCAAAACCTATAATGGTACTTAATGTTTACATACCTTGTAATAACCAACAACCATTTTTTTATGTCATTATACCTAACCTTAAACCAATTTAAAGATCACTACCTAGTGATTGGAGGTGAATGGAACACATATCAAAACCCAGAAAAGGATAAATCTAATCTGACCAAAATTAACACTCCCCAAAAACAAAGAAGGACTAAATTTACCAGATTTTAAAATGGACTACTCGATCATTAACATTAACAGAATATTAAGAATAGCTGAAAATAACACGTCAATGGTAAATTGGTCTCCTCTTTGGGTGACAATCTATTATAGATATATTAAAGCTCTAGGTTTAAATCCCAAAGCACTTCCATTCCTGAATCAGAAAGAAATACAAACTTATAACATTATAGAGCCCTTAAAACATTCTATCAACTTAGCGCAAAAAGTTTTTCAATTCTTGAACCTTGGACAAGCCATGACAATACTGCAACCCCTTCATAAAAACCCAAATTTAAAAATAAATAATAGGATGCTGGGCTTAGTCCCTTTTCCCAGACTGAAAGATAAAACAATCCAAGATATTTATCCTTACCTTAACTGCTCAATACAAGAAATGAGGACCAACTTAAACCTGCCTAAATCACACATAATAATCCTAAGACAAATCAAAGAACTGTGTTCCAGTTACCTCCAAAATGCTACTATGACCAATAGTGACATAGAAATGTGTAGCAGGTTTTGGAAAACTATTATCATAACAAAGAAAACTATTACTAATTCATATAAAATTATAAATTAAATCAAATACCAGAAAGACCTCCTCTTCTCTAACTACTGTTGAAAAATTAAACCATCCATAGATGATCAGCAAATAAGCCAGGCAATCAATCTAACACTGAAGATTATACCCCTCAAAAAGTTAGCATACACTCAGCCCATGATCAATAATAATGCATATTTTACACCTGCAATCCTACACAAATTTAACACATCAAAATCACCTTTCTGCCCACACTGTAAGGACCAGATACCTGACTTAATTCATGTATTTTGTAGCTGTAAATGTGTCTATAAACTCTGGAACTCTCTCACGGTACAATTACAAAAAAATGGGTTATCAAACATCAACATTAACTTGGGAATTCACTGTATTACACATTCTCCCACCCAACATACCAAGAAAACAAGCAAATGTACTTTTAACAATCTTCCTACTAATGAAACTGTATATAGCTTTTAAATGGCTAGATATGATAAATATATCTTGGGAGGGTTTTAAACAAGTAGCTATACAACACCTTTTAGCTCATAAAATAGTAATAGATAAAAGAAACAAAAACATGAAATCCAGAGAAATTTGGTAACAAACCTTTAATATCATATTAGCATACTTCATCACACAGCAACTTAGAAATACACTCTAATGGAACACATACAAGTTCAGATATTAAATAATACCTTGGATATTACGAATGTATATACTGTCTGTATACCTGTGGAATTAACAGTGAAAGCACCTATGTACATAGTGTAAATAGATATGTTGTACGACCTATATCCCGTGGTAGTGACATCAATGTATAACATATATATATGGTCATGCTGTAAGATGGTTTTTATCTGTGACATTCATTAATGTAAAAATAAAAATAAAAATTATTGAAAAAAAAATAATAATAGAGAGCAAAAGATATTCTTGATCTTTGAGAATATGAGAAATACCCGAGAGGAATGGTTTGATTCCTATTGAAGCTTGTAACCTCTTCTTATGAAACTTACAACCCAGGAATCTGTAATGATAGTTTCCTATAATGGGAGGTAAAGAGAACATTTGCAGCAATTCTGGGGAAAGGGAAAAATGTTTGCTAGTTTATTATACTCCCAGAAAATATGTTCCCAATTACTTCTTTCTTCTCTATCACACCTCCAACATGTGCTGTCTACCTGGGGAACAATTCTTTGGAGTCTACATCAGGTATAAAAATACTAATCTCTATTATTGTTGAGCCCTGAAAAATACTTTGTTGACTTTGAGTCCCTTTGCCGTGTTTTCTTAAATTGTCCCTTGCTTGATTATGTTGTTTAGATTTGTATTGCTTTCTAAAGGACCTGGATTTGCAATGTCATTTCTTTCCTGTCAGGAACCTGATAAAGAACCAGTTGCTTTACCCCTTGTATCACTTATCTCTCTTCTTCATCTTTTTAAAGAGTTTGGCTGTGGGACCCTCAAATAACGCATCTTTATCCAGAGGATTATTAATTAACTGAGTATTGACCTCCTCCAGTAAAGGTTGGAGCCTTAATCATGCATATAGATAACCAGAGGCAACTGCTCTAGATGTTGTTTCAATGGCATCAAATTCAAAATTTATGGAATGTTTGGCAACTTGAGAGGTGGAATGAAGCATTTCTTATGATTCTGATCTTTAGTCTAGGAAATCATCTGACCCACATTGTATGACATAGCTAAAATGAATTTAATCATATGTTTTGACAATTAATAGCCTTAAATGATAGGATTGCAGCTATATATATATATATATATATATATATATATATATATATATATATAATCTCGATAGGTGGATGGGGGATTGTAGGTTTGTCCCAGGGATTACTCCCGTGTCACTATTAGACAGAGGCACAGTAAACTAAACCTTAAAAAGGGCACAGTATACTCAAATCAAGGGGTGGCGTAAGCCATACAGAATCGGGCTAGGCTTATAATTGCCCCAGGGCAGATAGCCTAGTATGAACCTATGAACCTATATATATATATATATATATATATATATATATATATATATATATATATATATATATATAATTTTTTTTTTTTTTTTTTTTTACCAAACCTGTCTAGGACGTTGCTCTCTTTATCATTTGGTAAATAATTAGGAGCATGGACTAGCTTACTCCCTTCTCCAAGTCCAAAGAGATAACAGCAGGGTCAGCAATAGAATTTTTATAAAAATACATTTGTGTGACTCTTGTAAACTGCAAAACCTGTCTGGGCTTTTAGGATCTGGAGGTTGAGAATTTGAATAAAAGAAGTTGTTAAAAAGGTATCTCCTAAGGATTCAAGCACTGCAGAAATAGCCTCAGGTTTAGGGACATCTATATATAGAAGGCCAAAATATCTCATCTGAGTATTAGATATTTATATCCCTTCCTGCTTGAAATATTATTTTATCTTGGATATAGTTTCAACAAAAGAAATCTTCTCACTAGGAGAGTCAGAGGAACGAGCATCTTGCACATGTCAGTCATAGTCAGAAGTATAAGGGATCGGAGAGGCATAGTCCAAGCCCTCCTCAGCAGAGGGATTGTCTTGATCCAAACAAGTCTCCCTTTTTCCTGTAACAGGAAGAATAGAAGGAGGCAGAGCTTGTCCTTGCTGTAAGACTTGAACAAGCGTTAAAGGTTCTTGAGCTAAAGCAATGTGGTCATCTTGAGAGGTCTGAGAAAAGATTTCTCAGAAGCAACTAGCCCAGGAGTAAAAGGATGGGAAATATGTTTTGTCTTCTGCTGCCTTTTACATGGGACATACACTGGAAGTTTAGGTGCTAAGGGATGGTGCTTTATTCCACAACCTTTAATATATTCTCTGATGATAACTTGGTGAATATCCCCTTCACTTTCTGTTATAACTCTAGATTGGAGGAAATTTGTCTTTGGACAGCTAACAGGAGAAAAGTCAGAATGACAGTTGGAAGCAGGGGCTATATCTTTATCACTGGTCATAACAGACTTCATAAATGTAGAACTAAAGAGCCTGGATGATGATAGATGGTCTGGTGAGTACCTCACCAGGTTCACCTGCCTCCAGCCAAGAAGAGGCAGCAGAGGTCGATTCTAAATCGTCCACTTATTTTGGAGATGCATCCCTTGACTTATTTGTAGGTGGTGGGTCAAATGCTATGGAAGAAGAAAAAGGTGAGGTGACTGTACCTGCCAGCAATGGCAACCTCCTATGAGCTCGTAAGACAATTTCTTAGAATTTTAGAAGCAAAACCCTTACAAACCCAACAAAAATACAGCTAATGTGGTGCTCTCTATAAGGTTTTTGTCTACAGCAGTCTTGCTTTTGTTTTCTGACATAGACATAAGAGAAAAAAAAACACAAATTGTGCAATAAAAGAAGAAAGACTCCACAATGGGATACTTAACTGCCCGAGCTTCAGAGATTGTAACTGACAGTACAGAAAACTGCTTATCAGTAAAAGAAGAAAGAATCCGCAACGGGATAATTAACTGCCCAAGCTTCAGAGATTGTAATGGACAGTACAGTCATTATGGTGCTGATGGATGTCTGCATATACGAACACGGCAAAAAAATGACATGGACACACATGCCTGTTATATCAGCATGCAGGCACATGCCTAGGGTGCACACATTCCATACAGGGCAAGGAGCTTGTGCTTTAGAAGACATTCTTGATGGAGGAGGCATCTGCAGGGGAAAGTCCCAGATGTTAAGAATATTGCAACATAAATGGATGGAGAACTGTAAATTCACTCCCAGAGCACTGCCCATGTCCCTTATGGACAGAGTCAGTCTGTAAAATGACTCTGGGCTCCACCATCCAAAGACACAATACCCCAATACTACCCCATCCCATATCTGGAGAATTAAGATGTAAATAAAATAAATTAAAATGCAGATGTTTTTGTTTTATTTTTGAAGATTATAAAATTATCGTTCTTAAAATGTTTTATAATAATTTGAAGGTTTTCTCCCATGGCCTTCACTGATAATTGACTTTTACCCAGTTGACCTTTCCTGGTAATCAAATGTCAATAAAAAAATAACTAAATAATCCTGTGTTTTATTGGCTAGGCTTGTAAAGGTTCTTGCTCCATTAGCCTAATGATCATCTTGAACCTAGGAACCTATGAACAGTGATCTAATGAGGAACATCTAATTTTATTAATAATTATTTTTTAGTAATTAGCAGCATGGATTTGGACATAAATGTTACATTTTTGCTGGAAATGAACAATGCCTTTTGATATGATCCAATGTGATGGAATTAAGGACTGCTGATAACAGATTTCAATCTATTTATTATTAACTGGTATCACTGGTATCAACTCTTGGTTAAACAACTCTATTAAAAGGACATTGATCACTATATGCTAATGTAATTAATAAATAATAATAACAATCTGTAAACTAGGTAGGTCAGCTAAACTCACAGTCTCTTTCTGGGGACACCCCAGGAGTGATGTCTGGTTAAGTGATTTGCTCAAGATCTTACAAAAGGCAAATTAAGGCTGAGGTAATCAAACCCTGTACCACAGGAACTACAGCTCATATTCTTAACCTTCTGTCCCACTTACCAGACATGTATCTAACTGCATCCCTTAAGTTTCCATTCTGGAGAATATTACTTTTAAAATATTTATCAGTGATTTAGTTTGAGTCAAATCCTTGCAAATAATGCACAACACTTGTAGTAGATTGGTGATACTCCAACATGGCCCTAGGTGTGTGTGTGTGTGTGTGTGTGTGTGTGTGTGTGTGTGTGTGTGTGTGTGTGTGTGTGTGTGTGTGTGTGTGCTGTCTGTGTGTATTTATGGTTGGGGGTGAAAGGGGGGGGGGTAAAGCTGGAATTGAATTTGCCCACTAACAGGTTTGCTATATCACCAGGCTTGGTGAATGTGACACCATTAACCAGTAGTTCAACTTATTGCTGTGTGTTCCCTTGAGGTTTCTGACATAACTGTAGAAGGCCTTATGGTTATCTTTCACCTGGGAGGATATCTTAACCTCAGAGTTGGCTCTGCTTGACCTAATTAGCACTCTTAGTTGTCTACTTACTTTGATGAGTGGGTTTTTATCTTTATGGAAATTTCCTATCCTGATTTTTGCCATAATTTTTTCCTTTTGTTGATATCATGTTTAATTTAGGATGCCACCAAGGCAGTTTGTTTCTGGCACTAGTTCTGGGCTTACGTCTGGTAGGTACAGAAGCCTGTATGCAGCCATTGACATGGTTGCATAGAGTTTATGAGAGCAATTCAGTATAAGCTGGTGTGTTCTTATAGGTTCATAGGTTCATAAGTACGTACTAGGCTATCGGCCCAAGGGCCTAAGTAAGCCTACCCAACAAGGTTCCCTGACTTATGCCACCCAAGAAAGTTAATTTCCTGTGCCCCTGTCGAGCAGAGCCACAGAAGGATCCCTGGGGTGTATTTCCTATTTCCAATCCATTCATCAAGATTTTTCTTGAAGAGTGCTAATGAGGAATTTTGCATGACATAGATGGGTAGCTTGTTCCAGAGTATAGGAAGTCTCTGGGACAGAAATCTATCCCTCCAGCATGTCCTGTTTATTGTGGTGACAAGGTTTAGGCCCCTAGAGCATGTAGCTCAGAGGGATTGGGATTTCTTTAGGTGTAGCATGTCCAATAGCTCTGGGTTTAACATAGTTTTATATGTTAGGCAGAGATCTCCTCGGAGTAGGTGATATGCTACAGAGTAAAGCTGGAGTTTTTTGAGATGGTCAGTATAGGGCATCTGTTTGAGGCCAGTAATCCTGTTTGTGAGGTATTTCTGTGGCCTTTCCAGCTGCTTCAGATGTCTTGTGAGGTACATTCCAAAAGGGGCATTGTACTCTATAATGGGTCTAATGAGTGCTGAGTAGAGGGGAACAATAACCTCTTTTTTTCTGGATGAGAACCCTTTTGTGATGAGGTGTGCCACATAGAAGGATTTCCTGACTACTATGGCGATGTGATTATCAAATGAGAGACTACTGTCCACCTGGGTCCCAAGGTCTCTTATCACACATTCGGCGTTAAGTAGACTGCCGTTTATGTGGTAGATCATGGGTACTGCATTTTTACCAAAGGTGATGACAATGCACTTTTTGGTATTGAGCTTGAGGCCATGCCTCTGATATCAGGCATCTGTCTCAGTGAGGCCCTTCTGTAGGATGTCCACAACATTTGGGGACTCGACTATGGCTCCTAGTTTGCAGTCATCTGCGAACTTCATTAGCCAGAGGCCTTCTGTGTTAGCCTGTACTTTAGAGAAGTAGATACCAAACAGGAGAGGTCCCAGGACTGAACCCTGTAGTATTCCACTTGTCATTGGTTTGAAGTCAGATTTGGAGTCTGCAACTTTTACAATGTGGGTTCTGTCAGTGAGCCATCTTGTGACGTAGGGATTTATACCTAGTTTAGTGAGTTTAGCTATAATTCCAGAATGGAGGATGGTGTCAAAAGCCTTGACGAGGTCAAGATAGGCTGTGTGAACCACCTTACCCTCATCTACATCTTTGGTGACTACCTCAAAGAAGTCGATCATGTTCAGGAGGCATGATCTGCCTTTCACAAACCTGAACTGGTTGGGGTCCAGAGTTTGGAGGTTACCAATGTCTTTGTTTATGAGTTCCATGATGATACGTTCCATGGCCTTGCAGACCAGGCTCATCAGACTAATAGGGCGATAGTTTCCAGGATCAGTGGTGGCTCCCCCTTTGTGGAGTGGGATAACTGTTGCTGTGCGCCATTCAATGGGCACAAAGCCTGATGTGAGACTATGATTGAACATGATGCTTAGGTGGGGAGCCAGTTCATTCTGAAGTTCGTGTAAAATGCAACCTGGGATGTTGTCCGGTCCCATGGATGCTGTGTTTTTGGTTTTAGAAAGTGCAGCTTTTACCTGCATAAATGTGATTACAGGGACTCTGCATTCTTCCTGTATAGATATGGGCCCTTTAGGGGGGGGGGGCAAAGTTAGTACTGAACCTATCTGCCAGGATGTTGGCAATATCAGTTGGTTCTGCAATTTTTATGCCGTTGTACTGTAACTCAGAGCAAATCTGGGTGTTGCCATTGAGATTGTTTTCATAGCTAGCTTTGGAGGATCTTATAAGGGATCTCAGCTTCTTACTGAGGCTGACCAGGGAGCTCCTCCACTCATGAGATTTTACTCTCTTTTGCAACAGCTCCTTCCTTCTGTTGTAGAGTTTGTTTATGGCAGGGGACCATCAGATTGGCTTCCTTTATTTGGTGGATAGCATCTTGGTTCTGTTTGGGATAGCACGATCCATGCACTTGTGTAAGTGCTTATAGAGTGCATTTGCATAGGATTCAGCAGTTGTAAATGTATTGTCCATCTGCATGGGTGTCATGAAGTTTGCCACTTCTGTCTTAAGAAGCATGAAGTTGGCTTTGGAGAAATTTTTTTACCATGGTTTCCTTAATGGTGGATAGGGGTGGGATTCGGATATCTAGGGTGATTAGCTTACGGTCGGATCTGACCGAGGAGTTGACTTCAGGTGTAGAACACCAGTTACTCATGTTGGTAATGACTAGGTCTAGGATATTGTTGCCCCTGATGGGGATGGGGATAAGTTGATCCAGGGCATTGGAATTTATGAATTCCAGAAAGCGTTGAGCGAAGGAGTTGGTACATGAGTAGTTTTCTCAGTTAATGGTGGGGTAGTTGAAATCACCCATTGTTAGGGTGTTTGGTTGAACCCTAATATTTTCCAGTATATCAAGGAAAGAGGGGTGGGAATCCTGGGGCATGGTGGGGGATCTGTAGCAAGCTACAATTTGGATTGCAGTTTTGCCCAGAGTTAGTTGCAGTTGGATAATCTCAGATGCATTATGCTGCGCAACTAGCCTGGAGGTGTGGATATCCTTAAAGAATATGGACACACCTCCACCTTTGGTGTTCTGGTCCAGGTTAGATGGACGAAAAGTGTGGTATGAGTTATAGCCTGGTAATGCAGGGGTGCACTCTAGAGCCTTGAATCAGGTCTCAGTCACTGCACATATATCGATGTTCTCCATTTTAAGAAGTGCATCGAGTGAGTGCATTTTGAGATTTAGACTTCTAGCATTGAGTAGCATTATCCTCAGTTTTTGCTTGGGGTTTGGAGGGGCACTGAATTTTGGCAAACCATTACTTAATAACAGGTAATTTTTCTGTGAATAGTTCCTAACTATTAGTGGTTTTAATGAGATTACAGAGTTGATTTTGATTTGAAAGGAGACAGCTTTATTGTCAGACCTCACCAGGATGATGCAACAGCGTTCTCCCATATTTATGTGCACGTGGTCCAGTATATTGGAGGTCTAGTGGGTGTATTCACTATTTGGTCAAGGGTGTTTGTATTTACAAACACCAAGAATCTCTGTGCCTGCAGTTTTGAGGCTGTGTAGTATTCCCAATCTGTAGAGGGGTAACTCTCATGAGTAGGATGTCAGGTTGGATGGTAAGTGTCCCCAGCAGGTCCAAATATGCACTGTGAGCTTCCTGGGACATGGAGGGTGACCTATAGCTGGCTAGGATATGCATTGTGAGCTTCCTGGGACATGGAGGGTGACCTATAGCTGGCTAGGATATGCATTGTGAGCTTCCTGGGACATGGAAGGTGACCTATAGCTGGCTAGGATATGCATTGTGAGCTTCCTGGGACATGGAGCGTGACCTATAAATGGCTAGGATATGCATTGTGAGCTTCCTGGGACATGGAGGGTGACCTATAGCTAGCTAGGATATGCATTGTTAGCTTCCTGTGACATGGAGGGTGACCTATAGCTGGCTAGGATATGCATTGTGAGCTTCCTGGGACATGAAGGGTGACCTATAGCTGGCTAGGATATGCATTGTGAGCTTCCTGGGCCATGGAGGTTGACCTATAGCCGGCTAGGATATACCTTGTGAGCTTCCTGGGACATGGAGGGTAACCTACAGCTGGCTAGGATATAGTACAGGATTTTGTCTATGGTGATCTGCATTTGGAGGAACCCCTTCACATTTAACCCTTCTGTGTGCAACTACTGGTCTAAAAGTGTGGAAGGCACTGAAACCTTACACTGCTGGGGTACTCTCTGCACTTTAAACCATGTCTTGGTAACTGCACAGATGTCTATATTCTTAAGTTTGAAGAGGGCTTGGAAGGAGTGTAGTTTTTTATTTAGGCTACTGGCATTGAGCAGTAACACCTTGAAGTTCTGTCGAGTTGATTTTGCAATGTCAACAGGTTTGTCAATTTGGCATTGCCTAAAAAAGCACTAAGGGAGCAGACAAAGCCTTAGCCAGTGTTTGAAAGCCTAACGGGGAAAGGTGCAGACCATCTTTGGCAAAGCAATGTGGTCTGTTGACTATGTCCTCCCAAGCTGACAAATATTGAATCACCTTAAAATGACAACAGAAAGACAGCCAGTTGTTAAAATCGATCTTTTTTTCTTATATAGTAGCATCATTCTTGGCAATGAGAATATGCTGCTAAGTGCTAGGCTCATACCAGCCTGACTCATATTATATAGTCTGAAAGGTCCACGATGTCTCTCTTCAAAAAGTCCAGGAAGGGACTCCTCAGATTATTTACACCTACATGGACTATGATGGAATCATACGGGTCTATATCACATCGTCGAACTTGTAGTTCGAACGATGTGATATTGAACCAAAACTCCAAAACCGCACAATAACAAAGACACAGAACAGCGATTTTTTTTTCCCCCAGGGACACCCCCCTTCTTATATATATGAAGTCTGAGATCGCACCACAGTGGAGGAAATAACAAAGACCCGAAAATAGCCCATAGATTTTTTTCCCTGGGAAAAAAATTGATGTGTCGTGGCTTCACTATTTTTGCTTTTCGGACTTTTGGGTTTGATATTACATTGTTTGAACTTATACAAGTTCGACGATGTGATATAGACCCGAATCATACTTGTACCTGAGGCATAATAACTGGAGTGCATTTGGGATTTGGCAAATCCTGTCTCCAGATAAGCAACTACCAGTTCTCTTCTCCTTGTTCAGCCTGGTTAGAGGGGCATCAGTATATCTTACAATAGAGTCCCCTCTGATGAGAGTCCTGGGAGTATGTTTGCTTGCCTTAGGGGCTTAGTGTTTGGGGCTCCACTGAGAGTGACAGTATGTGTGGTGTCAGGTGGTGTTTTTTTCTGAGTGCCTTTGGCTTGCTGAGGCATAGATTTGACTAGGTGATCTTTATTGCTCAGGAAGACTTTTAAGTGCCTCAGCATATGTTACTCTATATGTGTGTTGTGTGCTGTGTCAGGTGAGCATTGTGTGTGTGGTTTTGACAACCTTATGTGGACTTGCATGCGAGTGTTTCGCTTCCATTGTCATTGTGTAATTACACCTCTCACATACTAATTCTTTAAGGGTTAAGTGGTTGTCAGTAAACATGACACAATTGCTACATTGCCTCAACATGCCCATATCCACCACGCTGGCTGGAGGGAAGTTAAAAAATCGCATTTGCATAGTCCAGCCCCTTGATTTTTGGGGTGCTTTTTTGAGCAGACTAAAAAAGGTGGTTTACTGGGGGAGATTAAGCTAAACAGGACTAAATTCTACTAACTCTAATGTTTAAACAATACCGAATTCTACTAAATCAGTAGGTATTGCCACTCAAGACTTAACTAGCTGCTGTAAGCTTGTCAGCGCACAAAGTGTTTGCACTATATTGTTGCTTTACAGGTTACAGTTTTATAGACTATTCTACAGGCTAAATTTGCTTTCTAGCTATTTGCTACTATACAGGGCACTGCTAACCCATGCAAACATGCAAAATATATAGCAGCAAAGGTAAAAACAGAAAACTAAATAATGAGCCCTCTTGCCAATAAAATGACTCTTTTTTTTTGTACTTCCCACCTCAGATAGACCAGGACAACACCTCCTGCCACAAGATGAATAAAACCAGCCCTCCTGATGTAAATACACAGTAGAAGAGACCCACAAGTGCAATGCTAACAAAAAAAGCTTATACTACTAGCTGCAAATCCCTCGTTGAAGGTAATTTCACTACAGTAACAGCAAGAGGAAGAGGATTTTTTACAAAAAATTCAGTGAAATGCACACACAAAAGCAGGAAACAAAAATGATCGCTGAAAATAACTTGTGTGATATAGCAATCAAAGTGCACTGGACACAAGAAAAACACATCTGGAATGCAGGCTAGGACTATAAGCTTTGCTAAGCTCCAGGAAAGTGAGTATGACACAGTGGTCTATGTTCAGCCATCGAATGGGCTACCCATTGAATGACTGAACATTGAACAACAAGCATCGAAAGTTCACTCAGCAAACGGTCATTTCATTGTCAGAGTAAGTCACTACTTGTCCAGCACTTCAAACCTCTTTTTTCCACTGTAGTGCAGTCTCAGAGTTGATATATATAGCAAAAGGCCTGTGATGGGCAAAGTCCCACATGTTGGGGGCTGTGGGGGTGAAGCTTC